>NW_024962255.1:6434067-6649927 GCF_019238085.1 Lagopus leucura | reverse complement strand
TTTCTTTTCTTTTCTTTTCTTTTCTTTTCTTTTCTTTTCTTTTCTTTCTGTCATCTTGTAAAAAAGAGTTAGGTCTCTAAATTAGGTGTTATCTTTTGGGGCTTGGAGCTTTTTTTTAATAGCAGCTCAGAGGAAGAAGCTTGAACACCTGTGGTCTCTTGACAGAGTCACAATCTGACTTTCTGAAATCTGACAGTCTTGCCCTTCCCTCCCTCCTCCTTTGGTGTCAGGCTAATGCTTGTACCTTTTGATATGCCATCTCCTATGGGATGCCTGTGCCTTAACCCCAGAATTCTCAGGCTATGTTAGTTTTGATAAAACCAGGCGGTTTGCTGGTCACTAAAGGCTTTGAAGAAAAATTAAGTCATTTTTTTCTCTCCCTTTTTCCCTTTTTTGGGATTTCAGGCCCCTTAACACCTCTCCAGGAGAAGGAAGAAATTAAAAAAAAAAAAAAAGAGTGAACAAATCACTGCTCTTCTGGAGGAGAGAATGAAGCAGAGGAGGAGCACAGAATTTTTATGTGCCTGATAAATGCGTGTGTTGCTGAAAGCCAAAATCCTGAAATGGCAAGATGAGACATGGAAGCTTTATCTTGTGTAAAGGATGATGTTTTACGCTTGTTTTAGTGAATCAGATTGCTGGGCTGACTCCAGTCTTTCTCTTGCTGGGAACTTGATTAATAAGACAGATTACATATAAAAGAGTTCACATGACAAGAAGCAGGAGTAGATCTCTGTGAAAGAAACAAAAGCAAGTAATATTTTAATAAGTGACCTGTGAAAAAGGCTTCCTGAGATAAATCTCTTCCACATGAGCCTGGTGATGTGGGACTGTACAGGGGAAAGCCTTTGCACAGGCTATAGGAAGGCGGGAGCCCACTGGAGCCATGAAGCTTCCCTGGGTGTTCTCATTCCTGTGGAAGTTTTTGTCATCCTCTACTTACTTTTGGCTAACACTGCCCAGGGTCAGGAATGGGAGAGGTACAAATCCTGGCCATCGGAAGTGACCCAAGAAACTCCAGGAATTGCTCTGTCAGAAACACACAGAACACAGAAATGAGAAACCTACAGGAAAGTAAAAAGCTTGGAAAAGAGGAGCATAGGTTTTCATAGCGAATACTCCACAGGATGGGGATTACGGGTAATGGGGCAGAAAAAGCATGGAGTGAGCAGTTCACTCTGGAGTGGATGAAAGCTGTTGATTTTGGATGGAGTAGGGTTTGTCAGGGCTGTGGCAGGTTAAAGCAGGGCTCGGAGCTGCTGCAGGGAACGCTCAATGCTCCGCCAAGCATAGAAAGCAGCACGGAGCTGCTGTGGGACAACTCATTGGGATCCCGGCCTAAATGAGCCCGGGAGAAAAAATTGTCTGTAGACTTAGTTATTTTCACAGCATAACATTGTTTTCCAGAAATACTGGAACTTCTTTCTCCTGCAAAAGGCATTTTAATGTTCCTTTAAAGCTAGTCTAATTGAAAACAAAACACAAAAAAGCCAGATCAAAATCCCCTAACCTTCAGAAAATGGATATCACCAAAATCATAGTACAGCCAGAGTATTCTGCTTCTCTTAATTAACCCTCCCCCAACAAACTAAAATAAAAATTGTAGTTTGGATTTAATCTAGCCAACTTTAGTTTAGTTTAGTTTCCTTAGCTAAAGCAGAAAACCCACTGTTATTCCCCAAAATCTAATTAGTTCTGGACACAGGAACAGATTTTCTGCCCTTTTTCATTTTGGTTTCACCATTCACACACAGTATCTCTTGATCTGTCAATTCTTTTCAGCCCTAACTTAAGGAAGATATAGTTTGTGTTGAAAAGTCCATTGTAAAGAAAAAGATCGATCTAATACCAACAAAAGTATCAAGAGTCAAGGAAACGAAAAGACACACACTGATGTAAGATAGACGAAAGAATCATTTTCTGTGCTGATAGAATGTAAAAAGGAAAGAGTCTATTTACTGCACCTGGCCAGCAGTGCCCTAACATCAAGTGGGGTGCTTCAGTGCTGTGTCCAACCCAACTTCAATGTACTGGGCCAGCTTGGAGCTCCAGAGCCTAGTCAAGTGTCAGCATGGTATTAAGTTGACTTCTCTGATACTTGAAACAGCTGTGTGGGTTACATAAATTCCCCTCATGAACAGCAAGCAAAACCATCTGGGGCACTACCTAAGTGCTTTCCCTGCCCGATGTCACGGAGTCAGACTGGCTTTCTGCCTTGTGGAGCATCACTGTGTTCTCTCTGGCTGAGGTCTTCCAGCTGAGCCCTGACTGCTGGCTACAGGGATGGATGCTCCTATTTGCCTTCTGCCTCAGTGCGTGCTGGAGCAGATAGGGAACTGCCGTGGGGCACAATGAGATCTGCTGCTCCTGAGCGGAGAATGAGGATTTCTCTTCATAGAAAAGTTGCCTATAAGGTAGGGAGCTGTTCTGCATCGACACACACACTTCTTTCTTTTACCAGTGGTGATGTACCACCGCAAGAATATTCCTGATTTGGAAAAACTTACAGACTTCTGTGTTACAGGGGGATTCTGGCAAGTAACAGGTAGTGATCAGTTCACTTCAGAAGGTTAAATGATTGCCAAGCTCAGCAGAGAAGTGAAAAGGCAAAAGTGTTGTTTGAGACATATTCCACTCCCCAAAATAAAAACCCTGTCCTTCCTTTTCCTATCATTCTTGTAATTTGTCATAAACATGTGACTGAGACCAGGACTAGGGGTTCAGTAAGTGTATAAATGTGGCAGAAGCAGCTCAATACTCCCCAGCCCTGTGGGCACCCTGCCCTTTAGCAAGAGGCTGCCACTGCCATCGTGGGTTAGTGGAGATGAGCATATGCCGCATTTCAGCTGTGACTGCAGCAGCTCCTGTGTATTTGCAAACACACTGTCATTGCCTGTTCAGGCTAATTAGGCCAGAGAGGTGAGACCATACTGATGAAAGAGCCCACAAGTGTGAAAGGCTGAGAAGTTTGCACACATTTGCTTCTGCTGCTTTTCTTCAGGCAGGCAGGAGGCCAGCAGAGGAGCAGGGAGGTCGGCAGGGTACAGGAACATCTTTAAACACTTCACCAGAGCTCACGAGTCAAGCCCTAGGATTTATCCTGGTGGGCTGGATCAAATTGCCTATGGTTTCAAGGTCTTTCTTGAAGATATTTATTCTTGAAATGTTACTCCTAAAAGAAAGGTGAGAACTTTAAAAATTAGAATTAAAAAGTGCAGTCACACCACAGGAAATTCTCAGGTCAGATGGAGCCTTTCTCTTCCAAACCTCATAAAAAACAAACAGCAAACTCAGTCCCTGAAAAGATCCTGAAAGAAAATGAGCCACAAAGCATGGTTTTTACTTCATTTTGTTTTCCAGAAAACAATACTTCTCACTGAATTTCCAATCTTTTTTTTTCCTTTAACATGATTAGTCTTCTTTGCTCATTTTGCTTCCTTCTTTAAATAAGTTAGCTGAAAATACCAGTGCAAACTGTTCTGCTCAATGAAACACTTCTCTGAATCCAGCACTGTGCAGGAAACTGTCCCCTCTCCTGTCTGCTGCGGTGGCTGATCTGATGACGTTGGGGCAACAGGCATAAGTGAGCAGGGATTGATGGTGTGGAAATCAGGCTATTGCTTGGAGGAGCAGCTTTTAATTTTCAGAAGATTTACAGTAAAATGTCCGTGATTTTCTGTGCTGCCAGTAGCTGTGTGACACAGTGCAGTGGGAAAGCTTTTGCCCCTAAGATCTGCTTTGGATTGCAAAAATAGCACCTCAGACAAGCGCAGCAAAACCTGGATGGGAGCTGGCAGAGTTGCAGGATCAAACACTGTCTGTGCAATTAAGATATTTCACAGAGATTTCTGTCCTGGTACCATAAAAGCACAGCTTTTGGAAGTGTGGACATAACCCTTCCCTTCTACCTTCATCAAGAAGCGCTATGACAGCTTTGCTTTTTCCTTTCTGATGCTATTTCTCTGATCCATCAAAAAGAGGGAAAAGGGTTGTAGGATCCCTCAGGAGAACAGTGTTTAGCACTCATTTGGCAGGTGATATTTACCCTGCTTTAAGAGGATTAGATGCAGCCACAGTCCATAGTACTGGCTGAGTATCCCTGACATCAGTGACCAAGGTTGCCTTGCGCAGCCTCTGCCCATTTTGCCTGCTCTTCTGTAAAAGGCAGGGCCACGGTGAGTTCATCCCCTGCCAGGCTGAAGGGCCTTTTGCAAAGCAAGGCAGTGGGAGAAAGCCTGTGAAAGCAAACCAAAGCAGCACAGCAGTACCGAAAGTTGCTATCAAGGCATTTATTGGTATGCCAGTTATGCTTCAGCATTCCAGCTGCACAGCTCTCTTGTTTTTCAAGCCTGCTCTGGCTTGTAACATTTAAAAGCACACTGTGGACAAAGCATTTAAAGGTGCAAAATGCCAACAGAAAAGCAGGCAAGAAGGAAAAAGGGTTTGTCTGTTCCAGGTCGGTTTGTTTTTTTATCATCATTCATTTTTAAATTTCATTTGTATTTGAAGTGGAAAGCGTGTGTAATCATGTGGAAAGTAAATTAAGGTAGTTTACTTATAGGTGACAAAGAGATAAACACCTCATTTGTTCCCATGGAGGCTGCTGTTGAAAGATGATAAAGTAAAGGTGTCTAGAAGCTGAACCCCACTTCCAGCTTGTGTAGGGCAGGGAGGGAAGAGCCTCCAGCCTCAGCCCAAAGGGCCCGGCTCTGCTTCATCTCCTCTGGAGACAGCTCTGCTGTAAAGCGCCAAGATGAGGGGAGCCTCCTGCCCTCTCTAGCTGCTCTTTCCTTTCCTCACAGCTCCCTATTCTTACTGCTCCTCTCCCCTGCAGCTCGCCTGTGCTCAGCTTGCTGCCTGCATAGCGCTCAGTTGGCAGCTGTGCTGGGCAGAGGGCAGTGGGAAGCATGCCTGAGACCATGTCCATGGGAATGGCCTGGTGGCTTTTATGTACTTTGTAGAAACAGAAACTAGTATTATTCAATCAGTTGTCGCAATCCATGAATGGATAATGAGTGCAACACTGCAGCTCTTCCTTACTGCTCATTTCAGAAGGCAGCCCTGCTGCCACAAACACACCACAGGACAGAGCACTTAATGCTTGAGAAGCAGGTTCTTTGGAAGTCCTTCCAGAATGGAAAAGGGAAACCTTTCTTACTATGCTTTTTTTCACCAAACACATGAGAAAGGAAGCAGGTTAAAAAAGAGGACCTGAGTTTAGCAGATGAACAGATGAGGGACTGAGCTCAGAAGAGAAACAATTTCTGCTGAATGTATTTCTTGCTCTAGATGAATACTTTTAACCAAATTTGTCACATCTTTGAGCTGGCAGATACCTGTTATATCACGTATGGAAAGTGAGATTTGAAGCCAGCTTTGATTGAGAGGCTTGTCTGTTAGTCTGAGGCTCTGCTAGTGTGAAATGACTGCTGCGATAAATGGCAGTACTCTTAGGTATGTGTTTGCTATTCCAGATGCTTGAGCAAACATCATGTACAATCAGGCTTCGGCCTGGGGATTGTGCCTGAGCTTGTGTTGTATTTCATTTTGCCTTCCTTATCCCTTCACTTCATACTAAGCGTGGAACTGGCACCTTGAGGCCAGGTCCCTTTTGTTATTTATTACGGCACATAGTAATTAGGCATCTGACTTGGCACCCTTGAGCCTATGCAAGTATCTCCATTTGATATATGGAGCATGAGAAGTTAGTTGTCTCAGAATGGAAAAAGAAGCCAAGGATATACTGAGCAGGGAATTCCAGCCAGATTTCATTCTGAGCAATAAAGATCCTGGAAAAGTTTTACTACCCATCAGGGAACTTATGCGCGTTTTCTCGAAACTGAAAAGATACAACTGGAAGGACTAGGAACTTAGCTTGTAATTTGCCCTGGCCTATTCCTACCTTTCGTGAGGCCAGTTCACCCACTGTGGGCAACGTTCCCCTCCGCCAAACCTGCCTGCCTCTTCTCAAGCCAATGTTGGGTTTAATTTTGTCTGCTGAGTACTGCAGGTACACCTCCCATATTTACATCCAGTTGTTTTCTTGAGTTGTCCAAAATATGAAACAATAAAGTGAAAACATCTGACATCAGCTCCAACATTTGTTTCCTATTACATCCAAATATTTTTTTACCTAAGAAGTATATTTCTGTTGAAAAATCACTCTGAAGGAAGTGCTTTATTCAAAAGGTTATTACCTTAGCTGGCTTTTAAGATGTTAAGGAAGCCAACATTTGAGGTACTGTAATTGTAGCAGCTTTTTTTGTCTGTTTTTGGCCAGGGAACAGCTTTGGATAAAACCTTCATAGGGAATTCATAACAATAACAAGATGAAATACACAAAACAACTTTGCCAACAGGCGTAGAAATAATAACGGGGATTATTTAAGGAAACAATGAGGGCACGGGAGCTGAGACCCCCAGAATGAGCTTCCTTGTTTCAGCTGTGTCCATTTGTTTATATGATCAGGTCATTAATTTAATCTGAAAACATCCTGTTTCATTGTATAAATAACTGTAGAGGTTTTTCCTGCGAGTGCATAAATATTATCCTGACCAGGAAATAGTACTGCACAGCTGCAGGCAGGCCCAGAGCTAGCACAGTGGCCAGCTGCAGAGCTGAGTTGTTCTGGTCTGTTTTGTTTTTGTTTGTTTGTTTTCTTTATCAAAACCCAGGAAAGAACCCACATCCCTATTGCTTTGTGCACCATAAGCTTGCTTGCATCCCCTGGTAGCTGTAATCTCACAGAACTTTCTCATACTTTGTGTGCTGGTTATCCAGGATGTATTATGAAATGCCAGGAGGGGAGAGCTTTAAGCTTGTATAGTGCAGTGCCAAATTCTACCTTAATTTATGTTGCTTGGCATAGCATCTGGAAGAGGGTAGATACAATTATATCCCTCTTCTTCCTGTTTAAGCCCCTTTCCTTCTCTCTGCTCTGCTCCCAGAACAGCACCGTCTGGTTAGGAGCCATGATGTGTCTCCAGATGGGGGCCTGGGTTTTAAAGACAGCGCTAACTGTACAATTTGTTGTTTTCCCTTGCTGCATGCTGATGCATACAACATGGATTTGAAAATGTAATCTCCTCCCACTGATAGACTGCAGGTCTCATCTAGAGACAAGAAGGAATTCAAGGAACTGGGCATCAGCAGCTGCCTTTCAGAACTGCCTCAAAGTATTAGGGAGCTGTGGGATGACCTACTTCAGGTTTTGTCTTGCCACCTGTTGCTGCAGTATCTGTACAGGCACCATATGAAACAGGCCAGAGAACAAAGCCTTAACCAGATCTCTCTTTTGATTCATCAGCTGTTATCTTTACAGTAGGGGTGACGGAGCACTGGAACAGGCTGCCCAGAGAGGTAGTGAAGTCTCCATCTATGGAGATATTCTAGACCTATCTGGACATCAACCTGTGACATACTGTGAGGTTGTGGGTTGTGTTGTGGGCTTTAGCAGGGGGGTTGGACTCGGTGATCTCTGGAGGTCCCTTCCAACCCCTGCAATTCTGTGATTCTGCGTATGGAAAGTTCAGCCTGGATGCAAAACTTGTCTCTGAGTAACAGTAAAACCGTTCAGTTCTGCTGGTCTGGTTTGAGATTTTGAATCTAGTAGAAAGTAAGGCAATTAAGCAGCAGCTTTTTAAATATACATTTAGGTGTCCAGCTATTAATTCTGTTGGAAAAATGTCAGGGAAGAAACCTTCCATGGGTTAGCGATCAGATTTATTTCCTGTGCAGCTTTTACTGCAGTCTTACAAAGTGTCTGAGATGTTTTGAGGTGAACATCTAAAAAGTGACCTAAACTCCAAGAAACAATGGGAAGAAATGCACTGTTTCTTTCCTGGAGTTTCTTTTCATGGAGCTTTGTGTCATTCATGATTAATGTTGTAGTTCTGTGCTCATAAAATGATCCCTGCCCCTCATGCTTTTTCACAGGTGATGTCTGTACTTCAGCTGCTGGATTATATTTATTTCAACCTGGAATCTTTAAAACAAGCTCGGGTTGTTTCCTTTCAGCCATAAAGTTTATGCTGACCAAGTCAGAACGACAAGTATCAAATTTAAGATAGAAGGGGAAAAAACATAACACTTCAACACTCTGATTATTTTTTCCTCTTTGAGGTTGCTAGTTAGCTTCCCCTCCTGAAGGACTCAGAGCACTCTATAATGTCCTGCAAATATCAAGAAAATAAAAGGAGAGGTACAAAGTGAAGAGAACATGTTAAGCCAGCCCAGCTGACCGGCAAACCATTGTGCAGCAGGGCTTCACTCACACAGGAGTTGATCAGAGGCAGGGATGTTCTATCCCAGCTCCTCTTTGGCAATGTTCCATCACACAGGAGGGTCAGTCCTGCCAGCTGACTTGCTTTGGTCAGGAAGTCATATTTGCCTAGGCAGTAGGGCTCAGTAAACATGGCTCGCCTTCACTGGAATTACTGAGGATTACTGGAATTACAGCAGCAGCTCAGCAGCAGGTACTGGGAGGGGAATGGCTTTTAGAAGGCAATTTTCCAACCTCTTTTGTGTACAAAGCTATTTAACTTGGCGATATTTTTATCATAGTAGCCATTTTGCGTGGCTCCTCTGACTGTTGCTGTGAGTGACATATTAGAAGGAACAATCATTTTAACTGGCAAAGAGAAAATAACCATCCCAGTTAAATGTCCCACTGGGGAGGGCAGCAAGGATGCTGTCAGGCTTCTGAGAAAAGAAGCTGCAAATTTGAGACTGGAAGAGGAAGCAGGGCGATGTGAGGGCAGATAACCTGTCCCACCTGTGGAAAAAAATAATGCTTAGTGGTGCCAGAGCCTGTGATGAGCCAGCAAGTGATGAGGGGAATGAATCAGCAGAAGATTATGATATTCACAGTGAAGGTTTTGAGGGAGACAGTGAGAAAGGAGGTTGGTGAGTTTTGTTTTTTAACTGAAGTTATTGTTGGAAATGTTGCTTCTTCAGCTACTCAAAGGTAGCAACACATCATGGTGCAGTAAAGAAAACTGTACAAAACTATTTACTTTTCGCAGGGAAGCTGTTTTGCTGAAACTGGCTTGTCCTTGCCCAGTATTACTGAAACAGCAAGTAAATCAGTATATTAATGAATGAGATACGCAGAAGCCAGAAGCTGTGTGCAGTGCCCAGGTCACCTGTTGGCCAGCATCCATGCTGCTGGGCTATGCTTGCGCTGCCTCCATCAGCATCTGCAGAGATGTCTTTTTCCAAAGCCAAGCAGAGTTGGAGGTGTTCAGTGAGTTGGAATCGCCTTTTTTTTTGCCAGCCAGTGTTGCGTGTGTAGTTAGGAGGCACACAGAAATACAACAGCTGAATAATTGCTCTCCTTGACGTCCTGCAAATCAGTAACCTCTCTATTCCAACTTCATCTTTCTCTATTGCTTGCTGCCTATGTCACTTCTTTTCCTTTTCTGGTGGTACCACTTCTGTTGCTTTTGCTTTTTGCGTGGCTGATGAGTCCTGGGCTTGTGAGATCATTACTGGTTCCAATGAGCTCTAGAAACAGCTAGAATAACACCATTTGTTCCTTGCTGTTCTTAGTCTCCCGTGAAAGTGAAATCTATACGGAACTTAATTACATTTTATATCTTATGTGTTGTTTTAACTGCACTAATATTTACAAATGGATTTGACAAATATCATTGCATTTAAGGGAAGGACCCCCTCTGTGTTGTCTGTTCAAGTTACTGAAAAGAAATCGGAAAGAACGAGGTCTTTCAGAAACTTTAATTACTAGCTGATTTCATTGACCCACTAGGCTGGTGGTATCTGCCTTCCAGTCTTTTTCCAATCATTCCTCTTTCATTTGGATGTTTAGGGATACATTAGTATGTGACCATAATAATTACAAATGGTAATGATTAAAAATTACGGGTTTCAGCTGTAAAGAGTCTTTCTCATTCCAGCCGAAGGCAAAATACAGCCTCTGATTTCTGTTCTCTTCTTTGTAGTAAGGGGATGAGATTTGCAGATGAGCGTAGGAGGAAAGAGGCAGCTGATAGCAAGCTTGAGAGGGAAAGAAAGCATTTTGTGGGGTGTATTTGAAAACCCCAACTTGCATCCTCCTGCAAAAGAAGGCTCCAGCTGCTCACTTCTGAAGCTCCTTTTGAGCTGGGAAGGTGTGCAGGTTCTATTTGAGGTTTTGTGTGTGATGATTTGGGTTCTCAGACCTAACCTTGACTACTGGGTTTATGTTTCACCTTTGAGTTCCTAACATGTTAGACGCGGTAAATGAAGTGACTGTCATCATCAGCTAACACATACTGACAAGTTCATCTTCTGTCTTCCAATTCTGCTTGAAGAGCCATTTACTAGGAAAAAGACAACTGCGTGCTGGTATCAGCTAACTGCCCTTCTGTGACTGAGTACATCTGTCAGTTAAAGCAGGTCTTGAGGCTGCTGTGGCCAAGCTCCCGAACCTTTAGCTGCTGATGGAGTGATGTTTTGCACTGTTCCTCAGCCTAAATCTTCAGAGCATCCGAAGGTGTTACCCTTCTTACAGCCACTTGACACTGAAGAAGGGGTCCGTGAGAAATCAGAAAAATTAGGTAGAGGAAAGCATCCTGTTCCTTTTCTAAGTGAGATAGAAACAAAAGCAAGTTTAGCAAGGCTGCAGCTTCTGATAGGAGAATGGGACATGGAAAAATTATAAATTTCTTCCCCTCCTCCTGTCCTAGATTTTTCATACAAACCCCAGAGAGGAGGAGGGATGGATGCTCTGAATTATTTCTCCTCTTTTTGCTGTCAGAGGTGAAGTGGTTATATTAGTGTAGGCAGCCAGCACTGCTGCGACTTCATATTTTGTAATAAAGCTTCTGACTGTTGTACCACATCTGTAATTCAGTACGCAGAGAACCTGTGGCACTTGATACACCCTTGGCTTGCCCCGCTCCCTTCTCTGGAGCCCTGTGCTGACACACAGCAGAAATCCGAGTTTGGCTTTTGTAACAGTTGGACAACCCTGCTTGTGAGAACTGGAATATGACCTGCAATTTTAATTCTGCTGCTTGCTTCACTCTTAGTTTAATAAGCCAAATAATAGTTTCTTTTCCATACTTTTTAGGAGATGTAATGACCAAACTCATTTTTAACCTGGCTGCCCTCTCTGTCCCAGTTTTAGCCTCTTACATTTGTCTTTTTTTTCCGTTCTTTGTTGCCTATGTAGGCAGCTGAAGTAGATAATTCACAAATCCAGTCTCTTGTTTCTTTTTATTAGGCTAAATCATAAAACTCAAAGAAACAGACAAAAACAAAAAACCCAAACCTAACGCTAGAACTAATTTTTGCTTGATAAATGAGTTCATTTCTTTTCCAGGGGATGAGAGAGGCAACCAAACGATAATTAATTTAACAAATTTCCCATCTTAACGTTTCAGAGGAGATTTATGCTGTTTACATAACCACGCAGTGTTCCTACCTTTGTAAGTACATAGCTGCCATTAGCCAGCCAGATGTGACCCGAGAGCTGCCCTCAGAGCCTTTTTGTTTAATTGGGCAATGTATCTGCTTTGGGGCATGTAAGGTGTGACAGAGAAACATCTGCCAAGAGCATCACTGTCTCTGCATTAGGAATGTCAAATAGAGTGCCTTCGTGGAGGGTTGTTAGAGTTAGGGTGGTATGGTTAGGTCATGGTTGATGATCTTTAAGGTCCTTTCCAGCCTGAGTGATTCTTTGATTCTATGATTCTATGCTTCAACAGCTGCTGGCATCTTCTGGAAGCAGTTCCATCATGTTAGTGAATAGAAATGTTTTAGCCTTATATATTCTACACCTTCCATCTTCTTTTTTTTTTTTTTTTTTTTTTTTTTTTTTCTCTCAGCATTCTCTGTTAGCACAGTCAGTTATGTAAAAGTTGAGATACTAAGGGGGGTTTCATTGAGTTTTGTCACTGCTGATGCTGTATTATGCAACTAAACCTTACAGTGCCCTGGCTCCAACACTTTCATCTTCTACTGAAATGTGTGAATTCTTTCAAGAGCTCACTTTTCTCCTCTTAAAATAAAGCCATATTGGCATACACGGTGACAACTACAGATGAAGCCATCTAAGGGCTTCCATTGCGAAGGTGATTTTCTTGAATCATTGTTCCATTTAGAGCAAAGTGCTGGTTTCTATCGACATCGCTGTGTCTCCCCTTGACCTCCATTGGACCATGTTGCTCGTGTAGCTTTGTGGGAGGAAGAAGCAGACCTGAAGGGATGTAGGGCTCTTTGTGGTGTTAAGCAAAGAGGTCCAAGTGAACATGTTTCTCTGCTGTCACAGCTGATTTTGTTTCTATGGTTCATCTGTTTTCTGCTTTTAGGAAAAATGAGGAAAAGGAAACTCCCTCAAAACATAGCCACAGCAGCCAGAAATTCAGGATTTTTCCAGTTTTTCCACTTAGTTTTTGTATCTCCCAATTGAGGGACAATCCTGTAGTATTGTCTTCAGTAAGGAAATACCAGTTTTTGTGTTCTTTCATATCCCTGATACTGCTACCCATTTTGCTTCTGGTTTGAAGACTGTGATGCTAAACTGATGAATGAGTTTGCAATAGCACAATTGAATACATTAAATTAAATTTGGCTTGGACAATGGAATTTTTTTGTTGTTTTGCTATGTGGAATGATTTTGAATAGTTACCAGTGATGTGTACAACAAAGACACGAAACAATTTGAAAAATGGCATGCCTTACCTAAAAAGAGCATTTAAAAGAAATAAGCCAGAGTAGTATTGTGCTTCTTTCAGTAAATGCAGCATTCAGAATGTACTTTTCTGTATGTTGGCTTATGTTCATTGTATTTTCTGCATTCACTTAAATCCCTATCTTGTAGCATTGCTGTTTACAGCAAGCTGGAGTTTTCCAAATTAAATGTGCAGGCTTGCAGAGACAGAGGCAAATTCAGCAATCCCTACTGCATCAACGCAATGGCTATAAAAGTATATTTTATTGATCCCTCCTACTAAGTAGCTATATGCAATAAATATTTTGGTTTTACAGCTAGACCCTGTAGAAAGGCATAGGATTTCTTTCTAAATGAAAATGTTTGCTGAAAGGAATGGGCATAGTTCAGTTCTAAAATATTTTCCTTCCTCGGTACTTATATAATAAAGCAGCACTAACAGAAAGCCTAGGGTAACTGGCCACAAAACAAGGTGGTTTGTGAAATGCATAGCCCACAGATCCCGAATGGAGTGGTATCTCCTCTGAGGCACAGAGCTCACTTACATTTATTCTGGGGTCACTACTCCTGAAAGCAGGCTGGGGCTGGCTCCTGTGCTAACCCAGCATTACACCTAGCAGAAGCTGTTCCTTCTTCCTTATTATCACATGTCAAGCATTCTGTGTTATAAACTAAACATTCCTGCTTCCTATGTAGAATGCAGAGGAAATTATAACAGGTCTTTCTTACCTGGGGAAGCGTAAGACCCAGAGTATTTCCTCTACCAAACACTTGGTGTTACTGCAGCTAGTGCAGACTGGAATTAGTTTGTGTTGTACTGAAGTCTCCTTGTCAAGTATTTATAGGTTTTGCCACAGACATGATATAGAGTCTGTCTATCCAATTTGCAATTATGGATATGAGTTCTTTGAGGAGGAAAATGCTGCACTGTGGCTGAAACAGCTCTGACACAGAAGCCTTCCTTCAGTATGGACTGTGCTTACTGTTAGAGCTGCACTACAAGTGTCTTGATTGAGAAGCTTCATTATGCATTAAAACAAGAGGTGGGAAAGGATGAGGGAAATCCCGGCTACATCTGACACAAGGACAAAAAGACAATTGCTTGTATACTTGTTTGAAATTCTAGGAAGTGCTGATAGAGTAAAACGATGGCACTGTAAATACTGATAATCAGCAATGTTTTGCTGCTGTTTTTCATGGAATATAAACACTTAGTAATGTAATATTTCCATTGCCTTTACCAAAATATTCAGTTGACATACAAAATTCATTCCTTTTTATACTGAAATGTAATTTGGGATATCGTCTTAGGACCAAAACAAGTTCTCTCCTATGTAAGTGAATCTAGCATGATGAATTTCTGTCCACTTGCTTGCATTATACAAAATGAAGATTAAATCTCTCATGAGTTTTTGTAGGTTTTTCAGCTGTTAGACTAGAAGTTTTAGTTTAATCCCTGAAGACAATATTATTTTTTGCATAAATAGGAAACCCTGCTAAATTTTTGCCAAAGAATTGAACCACTGTATTTCTGCATGCTTCCACATCAAATTCAATCAAAACTCATTTTATCCTTGAAAAGTAACGTAGAAGAAAAATTTATAATCAGGTCCAGATGCTGACAAAATCATGTATCTGTCTCTTTCGGAATGTTTTGTAAAGATCTTATTCCAAAAGGCAGCTGCTTGCTCTTCTACTGATCTGTTCATTTGGAATTTGAAATTGTGGGAAAATAAATGGTTGAGCTTGATTCAGTAGGTAGAACACTGTGTACTCATGAAAGAGAGGTCCTATTTCAACTGTAATTGTGATTGTATTGGCCAGCAATTTCCAGTCACACGAAGAAGGAGAGCTATCATCAGGTCACACACCTGCATTTGCTAAAAACGAAACAGAAGTGGAAAAGTGGGAGAATTTATAAAGAAGCACATTTTCTCTGATTTGGGAAACCTGACTTCTTTTGTATCTTTCTTCTGTTTGTTCTGCCTGTGGCCCTCACAGGAAGGAAGTTGCCAGAACAACAAGCGTGTGCATCCAGAAATTTCAAAATCAGCAAAAGGTAAAGTTTACAGTTTTTTGTCCACTGCTTCTACCAAAACATAGCTGTAGTAGATGCAGACAAACCTTTTCAGCTGTTGACTCTGCCTGCTCCTTAGAACAAATATTTGCCATTCGGCTTTTCTTTCTTCAAATTTCATGTGAACATAAAAGTCTCACCAATAATATTGAAAAGCAGGGAATTTCCTTAGCAGTTTCTGCTCCTAGCACAGCAGAATATTTGAGACCATGTTTTATAACTTTACACAGTCCATGGAGACACCAATTTTCCAGAAATTGGTCATCATTTTAATGCACAATTAATTTGATTGTGATTTTGAACTGCTGGTCATCGGTCTCCGTAGTTGTGTTACACAGGCTGCATGCCTCCTGGTCTGTGAGTCCATTTCATTCATTACTCATGCTTAGCATAGACATGCAGCAGCTTCTGTTTCTGAGACAAAGCAGAAATAAACTATACTTGCATGTATTTTGTGATGGAAGAAATAATAAGATGGAATAGAAGTTGTCATTTCTTTCGAGGAGTGAGTGAGAGAGAAAAGTTTCACACAGTAGTTTCTGTCTTTTTGGTGAACTTATTAAATGTTCTTGAAACCTAGAAGGTAAGTTGGAAAGCGAATCCAGTCTCCTTAAATTCTTTTACCACTTTAAGGTGGGTGCAAGTGTCATGCAGTGCAGGCGTAATTAACATCAACCCTAGTAGAGGCTGTTATGTTCAAAGCAAGTAACAGAAATAATGCAACATATATTTTAAGTATTATTGCAAATATTGCTGTTTTATATAAATAAGTAAACCTAATTTATTTTAATTTAAAAGTCTACTGCATTAGAAAGAGCATTTAAAATAGTGACACAGCACTGCTGAACTCTTGAATAATAGGGAAAGCCTCTGTGGGAGAGTAGAAGCACAGAGCTGGCGGCTGTGAGACAGGACCAAAATTTTTGAGGGCAAGAGGAAAATATTTCAGGGCCCACTGCAAGAGCTGACTGGAGAGAGAGAGGATTGAGGTGATATCAAGCAGGCAGCAGGGATGGCAGATGAGTTAGAATGGTGGGGAAACTTACAAGAACACGAGTGGATAAATACTTGTTGCGGGAGAATCTCTGTCTGTGTGGTGTGCCAGACTTAGCTGAGTGCATCCTTTAGCCACAGGGTAAGAACAACAAATTAACAAGAGAAAGAAGGACGTTTTGAACACTTTTCGGGATATGTCTGTTATAACAGGACTAGGTAGCTGGGGCTCTAGGCTGTCAGTGTTTGGGAACAGAAGATTGATTAAAAGACATGAGGAATAACTCATTGTTTTAAGGTACTTGAATTGAAAAAGGCTTTGAAAAAATGTCAGCTAAATACTAGCCGTGTCCTCAAGTTACAGGTATAAAAGCCATCTGGAATTTATTTTAGGAACAACAGAAAAAGCCTTCAAGGCAAAGGGCTGTGTGTTCAAAAGAGTTACGAAATCACTGAAATAGAAATCAGGAGTGAAGAGTTACAGTAATGCAGAAGAGCCTGACCAGGAAATTAGGCTGCATCGGAGAGAGTGGGGATAAAGCAGTAATTACTTTGTCATACTGAGTTGGACTTCACCATAGCACAATAGCCCTAAGCTTGTCAGTGAAAAAGATGAGGGGGCTGCAGATGTTATGCTCAGCCCAAATTAAAGTGGTGGCAGTTTTTGGCAAGGGAGTATTTGTTGCTGAACCCAAGAACAAAGCTGAGAGAGCTGGTGAGGTGGAGACATGACCAGGGCAGGAGTACACATGGGACAGTTCAGCAGTTTGAAGGCAGGCTTGCCCAGGGAACTCTGCTGTAGCATAGTCCTGCGTCACAACAAACTGGAGCAGAAGCTCAAACCTTTGCCTAGTTTTCTGTGGCATCTCAGGAGGCTGGGTGTCCATCTGTAACCTGCCCTGATTTGAAGTGAAAGCTGTTAGCTCAAAGCACAGTCTCAACCCTCAGCACAGAAGGATGTAGCAGTAGTTCTGCTGGTGCCATGGGAGCAAACCCAAAAACAGCAAGTTTGCTGCAAGGTAGTTCAGTCAGCCTAAAACGTGTGCATGATACAATTGCCTAGTACAACAGAGTACTCAGCTCAGCAAGTTCTTGAAGAACTGCATTTCTGTTGTAGCCAATAGTGGTATTCAGTACAGGTGTAAAATAGGACTGCTCTGACCTTATCTTTCATTGTATTAAATGCTTTGACGTCAGTTTCTTGACCCTTGATTCTGTCCTGACTAGAACGAAATCTCTGCCTAGACAGAACCATGAAGGAGCACTTCAGCACTGTGTGACAACCAATGAGCCTTTCAGGTCAATGAATTAAAGAGCTTGTTAGCCAGAGACTGGCAACCAGAGATATACAATTTCAGGAAACTTCTGCTTCTGGCAAGATACCTGCAGGGTAGAAAGTTATCCCAGTTTCTTTTAATTTTTGCATACAAGGTAGAAGGGAACTAGGTCTCCTTCGGTATACACATAGCTAATGCAGTAGCAGCCATTTGTTAAACAATACAAATGCATTCATTTAAAATGTTTGAGTACGAGAAATAAAAATAATACAAATTGTCTTAAAACCTAAGCAGGAGGGCAGTGGATTACATTGAATACAGGCCTCTATGCCAATATATTTATCTGAATGTATTCCATCTCTGTTTCCCACTTGTGATGGAAAGGAATCCTCAGGATCTTTATTTTGGACGAGCCATTGGAATTGAGCAGGTCAGGCAGAAGCAGCACTTGTACAATAGGCCAGCCAGTATGTGAGATCTAGGGTGGGACAGTGTTTTTTTAACAGTATCTCCAGCATGTTTTGCTATCTCAGAATGCAGTCTATCCCCAGGTAAGTTTTGTCATTTGTTTATTTAGGTATTCATTTATTTTAGGAATTGCTGAAATTGCTGATTTTTCATAAACATCTCTGCTAAAGATTCTTTGTCTCCGCTATGGACATAGGCCCATGCGAGGATTAGAAACTGTGTAAATTCTTGTCCTCAGAAATAGGACCATAACAGGATAGAAGAGTTTTTGCATTGTCTTAGGAGCCAGAAGGATTAGTTACAGCCATGTTAAGGCATAGCTCTCTTTGCACTCATCTTGCTTCTAACCAGAGGTTTGCCCAGCATGCATTGCTCCCTCACTCAGAATTGCCCGCCTTACCCTCAGGTGGGTTCTACCAGCATCTCAGGTGGGATCTACCAGCATCTCCAAAGCTGGTTCAGGTGAGCTGGGTCTCAACAGAGGAGTAAATACTGTTGCTTTTCTTGCACTGAAAACTTTTGTACAGTGACAGCTTCACCAGAGATAAATGTTAATTAAACTTCATCTCAAAGTGCTGTAAATTAGTTAATAAGTGACCAGCTGAGTACTGTCTAGCTACTCATTCTGTTACATAAGGCTGCTGATCTCTCTGATGACTCATACTTCTGTGGGAGGTCAAATGCTCAGGGTTAAATCACTTGTTATCACCTGAGAAACGTGAGAAGCAGTACTGTTTCAAACAGCATTAAGGGTTGTCTGCCCTGGCCAGTGAGAGCTACAGGACTGTCAGTCTCTCCAAAGGACATTTTAATCCAGACAGGCAACTGGGGAAATGAAGGATTGAGAGGCTATTTAACTTCCTGTTTGTAAACCTCTCCAGTTACAGCAGCTGGTTCTTGCTTTCATCCTTACCTGCTGAGGTCCATGGGGCTGATAAGTGTATGTTGCAATGCACCATTTGTTTGGGAAAAAAAGAAGCAAAATGGAAGGAGTAGAAAAACAGAATACTTTTTCTGCTTACCAGAATAGAGCTGAGGGCTAATGGGTCCTGATCCACAACAGCAGGGTGTTAGAATAGAAAGACAGCATATTGTGTTCTGAATGAGGAAATGTGTTGTCTAAGTCAAATTAGAATTCTATGCTGGATAACTACATTTTATTAAACCTCTTAATTTACATTTGTAAAGGGATCCAGCCAGAGAGACATTTGACAGCAAAAAGAAAAAAAAAACAAACCCTTTCAGAATCCAAACTTCCTGTTAGCAACTTAATAGACTTCTGTTCACCCCTGAGGAATCTGAAATAAATAAAAGATGGGAAAAAATCAATATACAAACATGTGGGGAAATTTACTGGTTGAGAGTGTGGGCAGAACTAATTTAGATAAGGTTAATGTTTCTGGTGTAATCCAGTGTTTCAAAATATCCCTTTTGCAAATGTTTGACCTTATGAATAATACAGCTGAAGAAAGTGTACCAGAAAAGTTTACTTCGCTTCTGGTAATTGTCACTCAAGTTAAACATAGGTATTACTGTTTGTATTAATCAAGGGCGGTTGTTTGTGGTTTGTTTTATATATATAAAAATATATATATATATAAACAATAATATATATATATAAAATAAATACATATATAAATATATATAAATATCTTCAGTGGAGTTTTGTAATTGCTTGATTCTGGCAAGGCCTTTTAATGTGGCTTTCTTGCTGTTTTCTGTCTTGTTTGTCTCTCTCTTGATACCCAAGAACACTTCATGTATGGCTATTATAAGCATTTGAAGTTTGTCGTTTGCCCTGCTGTTTCTCAATAAACTACTCAGTGAATGCAGCATCTTGAGGACTAGAATAGAGAGTAATGCCAGTACCTAATAGCTTACAGTACACACCTGCTACTTCCTGGCCTTAGGCAGAGCTCTGAGAAGAGTGAGATCTATTTTTCTATTGTGTTTGCAATACAAATAGGATCCCACCTCCTTTGGACTCCTCCAGAACACCAAGGTGCTTGCTCTACCCTGTGCCAGTTGTTTGCCTGGATGACCTTCCCAAAGCAAGATGACCTTCCCAAACCTTTGGCCAATTTCCTCTTTAGAGATTATTTGTGTAGAATACATTTATGCTCTCAATATTATGACAGTTGAGCGGCATCTTTTTGAGCAAAACATTCAGGAGAGGTTCACTGAACTACTTAAACATCGTCCTTTCAAAGAGATTCTTCTGTTTGAAGCATGGAGGCATGGCTCTACTTCAGCTGAAGAAAAGACCTTCACAATGGGACCTGAACACAGTATCTGCTAGAATCACGCACCATTAAATTCCCACTTGGTCATGGTAGCTCCATATGGGAAGTTTCTCCCCCTTCACAACAGAGCATCTTGTGGGTCCCTGCCAGCAGCTCAATAGCAGCTCTGATTTTTCCCATTTATCTTCTTTCATGTCTGCACTACAATAAGCATTTCTCAGCAGTCTGGTTAAGATGAAACAATAGTGGAAGTACAGCACTGGTTCTGTAGTGACTCCAAAAGGCACCTTTCATCTAACAGGGCCAGCTGGACTTCTTCCTACCTTGTTTACTCAGCGAGCTGGAACACAGGTTCTCCTCAATCACAGAGCCTACCTGTGGTCCTGTAGTTATGCTATTCACGTCTTGTCCTCACCTCTAAAAGGATAGAAGAGGGCCATGGCTTTTTGCACTGCCCCAGTCACTGCAAAGCTGAATTTCTATCAGCCTTTACAAGCATCCGGTATTCTGGACATCACTTGTTTCTAAGTAGTATGGGCCTCAGAACTGAGACTAGAAGAAAGAGGTATGAGGAGAGCCATCTTTGCACAGTTGGGCATGGTGTTTGAATGGCAGTTATCACTGTGGGTGATCTGTGATTAAGTTGCACTGAGCTAGGTACCTGGATGTTTCCACTGCTTTTTCATCACGATGGAGATACCAGTCAATAGGGAAGCTGAACAAATGCGTATTCATAATTTCATTTGAAATTGCACAGAACCCCTTGTACTGGTCAGTGTACAAGCTGTAGCTGTGCAAACTCTCCAAACTGTCATGGCACTCATTCACAGACATCTGTTAAAAATAGATTCTAGTCATCCTCCTGGGTCTTTATGCTCACAAAGAGTGAGGAAACTGTTCTTGTGGAGCTGATGAAGGAACGAATATGAGTGCAAGTAGTTGGCTTGGAAGTTGTCAGTAGCAGCAGGAAGACTCCTTTTCCTTCAACTTTCAAGAAAGGTCAGAGTTAACCAACACAGAAGACATTCTAGTTGCTGCTCCTTCTCATGAAGCAATTGTGTCTGACATGCCACTTGTTAAGCAATTTTGAATTTTGGGTAAACAATAATAAAAATCAATTCTGATTCCACGGAAAACATTACAACTAAAAAGTTTCATTACAGATTCAGAATTTGAGGCTTTCAGTTTTCCAATCAATTTTGCAAAAGTGGTAAGAAAGGTAAGGTAAAATAATTATTTTGGTAAGGTGTGGTGAGGAAGCCACCATCTCAAGGATCTCTTTTTCCAAAAAAACACTGGATATTTTACCACACATATCCCTAGTTGGCATTGCTTGCATTTCAGGATCCTTTTGGCACACCTAAAACTGTGACAATTTTGCAATGAGCATATTCCCTTGGATGGTAATAGACATTGGATGGAGGGGATTGTTGGAGGTAGCATGTCAACCACATGTGGGAGAATGTGAATCTTGGCTTATCAGTAGTATCATCAAATACCTCCAAACTTAAGGCCTTGGGTGATATACACATATTATTTCATACACAGAACAGTAGTATTTTACCAGAACAGAAGAGGAGCTTGAAATCTGTTTCTTTCACACTTGGCAATACAAAAACCCATTGCTTTCCTTTCCATCACAGTCTTTGAAACAAAGTTTTTCTCCCAGATGCTTTGCTCATAAGCTCAGCTCTGTGGGTAGAGGTTTGTGCATGGAATATGTGACTCACCATGCTCTAGCTTCTTCACATTAAAGACTTGTTTACAGTCAAATTCTGTGGAAATTCTTGATCAGAAGATCTTCATTACGAAATGATTATAAAAGTGTAATTTGGAATTTTCCCTCAATTCCAGTCCTAGGAATTCTTTTAGTGTTTGACTCCTGTAGCTCTCCCTAGTGATGAGAGACTCTAGCAATAACTGTCTTGCCCTTTGGAAGCTGACATTCAGAGATGCCTGTCCTCACACTGGATCCTTGCTTTTCTCTCTAGGGTCTGGGTACTACTAGGGACTGCAAAGCACACAGTGACCCACTGCTTCCTTTATAGTTGGGAGTGTATAGTTCCAGTCCTCTGTATCTGCTACCCCAAGTGATTCCTAGAGCTGTGCTGTCAGTGTTGCTCACTATATTGGGTGTAGAGCAGTAGTGAGGAACTTGGGCACTGCTAGTTTGTGTCTCCCTTTTGGAGAACTTGTGTGCCACAGTTATGTTGGTATCTGGAGCAGCCAAATATCAGCAGTTCAGCAGAGTTCTTCTTATCCTGACCTCCCCAGGCTTCAGTTCCCTTCATTAAATTTCACTATTAATAATTGCTTTCCATCATGGGATGTTGGGAAAGTCATCCTAACATTAAAGAGTGTGAATAGCTGAATTTGCATGCACAGTGCTATTTATTTGCCTTTTGTAGTTCCAATCCTGACTCAGTGCAACCATACTTCTGAGCTGTTTATATTCTAAGGAGTAACACAGTTCTGAAGTATGACTCAAGTAATTCTTAAGTGTTTAACTATCACTCACTTTCCTGGCAAATCTAAATGAAACTTGTTCTATTTAAAACATTTTACTACAAAGTGTTCCCGTGTCTTTCCATTCAACCTCTGGGTTTTATTCCTTAAGTAAACTAATGGTTTCACTTTTGAAGATCTCAAGAAAATCCTTAATTTCTCATTTGTCAGTGTATTCAGCTTTCACTAAAGTTTTTTCAGGCTTACACAAAGACAGAAATTTTACACTGTTATTTAGTACAACTGGATATACTTCTTTATTTTTTATACTATCTCAATCCTTCACTTCTATGTTCTTAGGCACTAGGACATTATTTCTCTTGTTTGAAATGATAATTACTAACTTCATAATCCTTCATTTTCAAATTCACTGATTTCCTGTTGCTAGACTCATTTTTACCATCAGTGGCCAGCCAGTTCAATCAATTGTTCCCTGTAGGATATTATTCTGCATTTCTGCGTGTTTGTTAGAAGAGAAAAGCATACACGAAAATAATTCATCAGGAATCCCAGGAGGCAGGAAAAAAAAATCCACATTTTTCTCACCCTTTTTTTTTTTTTTTAAATAAATAAAACCCAACCCAAAATATAGCCTCCTCTTCTCTCAAGCTAAAAAAATTTATTTAATGAGAAGCATTATTTCCAATAATTTAAATACACGAAAAATAAAAATTAGATTCATATATACACTGCAGCTTGAATAAACCTGGGGGGAAGTATTCTGAAATAATTTTTTCATAAAAAATCTTTGAGACTTGCTTTGCTTTACTTTTTTTTTATATACATTTTTAGTTATACCATGGTATGAGTTTCCATCTGTGTCACTTAACAATAAAACAGAAAATAAATGAACAAGATAATATGCTATTTAAGCATTCCTAACTGGCTGACTTAGCACATGTGTGTGCTTTCAGAGATACATTGTATTTCTTATAAGATAAAGAAGGAATTATTGTTTGCGCTAATGTTTATGATCCAAATTTTATCCCAAAGCAGACAGCTTTTGAAATATGTTGCTCATGTCATCTCAAAGTGCATGCATTGCTGTAGTGCTGGCCAGCAAGAAGAGAGAAATTGCTGGGGGTGTTTTGCTTGTTTTGTGTTGTTCATAACCAGATGAAAGGTAGGGTGACTGTTTTCTCATACCTGCAATTTAAGTTTGAGGATATGATTAGGAATCTAGAATATGTTTTCTGATGATTTCTATGGATTCTGAAGGAAGTCTATCAAAAAGGCTCAAAAGAAGTGAGGTTGTCTCTTCCCTCAGTATTTGAAATTACAATGGCAGCCCATATGCTGTTTTAAAGAACCATTAAAAATAATGATAATAGTTTATGATGTTCGTGTAACAAGAAAATAACTGTTCCACCTGCTCCTGTTTTATTTATTTTTCTACTGAGATGCAGCAGCAAAACAAATGTTGTCTCAAGGAGAATTTCATATTTCTGAAGATGAAAAACTAAGACAGAGAAATATCTTTTTTTCTTCCCTTCAGTGTCAGAGAAAAAAAAAATAATAAAAAGAACTTGGAAAAATACAACATATTCAATGCTTGATCCGTTATGTTCTCAGTCCTAAAAAGAAATGATTAAAAATTCACTCTGAAGTTAGCTTTGCATGTATCCTGTAGATACAAGTCTGGTTGACAGAGTGGGCTCACATCTGTAGGCATTGTTGTATGTGTAAGAATAAATAAACAAGAAGGCTAAGAATAGATGAGAAAGTGCAAACCAGTTTGCTGGGATTTGCTGACAGACTCGCTAATGGCATGTAATACATCACATCTGATGCAAGTGTATGACAGGGAGGTGGATTTAAGTATTTAATTTGATGGCACGGGGCAGTTTTTATCATTAGGGATTAGCACAGTTAAGCTAGTTTACTTTTTCTCTATAGCTTCCTCTGATAAATTGCTTCTGACTTTATTGTTTCAGATAGTCATAAAATGAAAATATGCCAGCATAAGCCATACCTTCTGGTACCTGGAAAGCAAGCTAGTGAAACATTCTTATGTTTTCATGTGCTATGAGCAATGCTCCTTGTGGAAATTGAAATGATCGGGTCACTCATCTTTTAGCAAAAAACTGAGGACCAGGGCTTGGTCTGTCCTGAAAGGGTGTCGTGTGCAGTTGAATTACATTCAGACACACCTCTGCTCTTTGCGAGAGCACTGGCTGTGAGGTGAGGTTACTCTTGCTCTGGTGTGGCTCTGCAGAATGAGTGCAGTTCAGGGAATTAATTCAATGATGCTTGTAAGGAATTCAAGTTCTTAATTATTGGAATAATGTCATAATTAGCAGGCTTAGCAGAAGAAAAGCAATACCATCTTGAGAATGCTTTTGAGCAGCCCATGTATCTATTACTCTTAAAAGACATCATTAAACTTCTTCATAACGTAAGGAAATGTCCTATGTACTCCATCAGAACCTTAATAGTACTTTATTATGAGACAGATTTTAGCCATAATATTTTTAACCCCCTCTTTCTTCCCAGGATTTGCCTTCTCAGTAGCTGTGAGAATTAGTTGAAAGGGCAGGGGCTGCTTGTTCAGATGGATCTGATGTAAAGTCAGTGTTGGTAGAAACCCAGAGAAAAATGACTCAGGGTTGAGTCAACAGAGAATTGCTGGTCCTATTTAGTGATGACGCATAGCTGGTGCTTGTTCCCTAAGTGAAGGCTTAGCTGACTGTACTTGACTTTATTTGGGATGTTCCTTCCATAATTGCTACAAAAGTGGTAGGATAGAAATGAGAATGTCATCTTGCCTTCCTTGCTGCTCTCTAAATTTTCTTCACTTTTCTTCAGCAGTTTTTTCCTTTTTTCACTGTCCTTGAGTTCAGGTTAGAGTATATCTCAAAACTGTGAGAAGAGTTCCTCCTCCCTTGAGGTGAGAACTGGTGCATTGCAATAGTGTTATGTTTTCATAACACTATTTTTTTCCTTTTTTCACTGTCCTTGAGTTCAGGTTAGAGTATATCTCAGAACTGTGAGAAGAGTTCCTCCTCCCTTGAGGTGAGAACTGATGCATTGCAATAGTGCAGGTGGGAAACTGCAGTAAGAGAAGTCATCTGGCAAATACTAAATCAACATTTATTAGGAATTTAGTATTATTTCATTTCCCTTGTTTTGGATAGCAGAAATTTAATTGTAAGAGTGGTTTGTGGCCTTAACAGAGCATGCTGATGATCTCTGTGTGGTGCTATGCATGAGGAGATTGGGAACCAGAGGATGCTATTGCTGGAAGTTTGTCTTAGCATTGCTTCATGGAGTAAGGACAACATGTGTGGGGAATGAAAAGTGAAATCAAATCTCATACACACCTAAGTTTTATGCCTTATTGTTTTGGATCTGGTCTCAAGGATTTCTGTGATTTGTTTGAGAATTGGCAAAATGGACTCAGCTCTGAGAGCTGTATCTGTGGGCAAAAATATTGGAAGACAAGGAAAAAAGCCCCACATTCATAAAATGCATGAATGCTAATGGAGAAATACTTCTGATTCATAAGGTGCTGGAGTTGTTGCCACAATAGCTTGGCATCTGCTGTAATTGCTGTTGTTTGCTGTTGTGGTTTCAGTGCTTCTGAAGCAGAAGCTCTAGGGAGAAAATGCCAAGATGGAAGTTTCAGTGTATAAAGGATAGCTGAGCAGACTGAGGAGGGGGCAAAGGGGAAGGGCAGGTTTATTTAGCATATGCTCACAAAACTAATATGGCATGTGAAATCCATATTTCAGTACTGTTCTGAAGCTTCCAGTTGACATCAAAATCATACTAAGACCTAATTTTTGTCTTTGCAAGCAGAAAAGATTAGCAGATGTGATTCTTCTAACAGTTCACGCTACCATGGCACTCCACTGCATTATTAAACTGGGCAGAACTCCAGATTCCTAATTGGTGTTTTCCTGATGCATGAAACATTTGGTGTTAAGTCTAGAGCATCTTTTTTTTCTTTTTCTTTTTTAATCTAATATTTAGACTAGGGCATAGGGAGAGAGGAAAAGGGTACCAAGTCTTGTGCAGCGCTTTCCTTAGCTTCATAGATAAAAGCAACAGTACTATAGAGATTCCGAAGTCCCTGCAGAAATAAAACCGAAACAGATTATCTTTTTGCTTCCTTGTTTACTTTCTGTGCTTACGTTATCTGACTTCAGAAGATGTCCCTGAATGTCCATTCTTGAATGTTAAGCAGATATACTCAGTGCTACTGGTACAGCTAAGGAGCTTAGCATGAAGTACCTCTGCAATGACACAGGGTACATCATTTGTTTTTGTAGTACCTCATTGAAAGCATCCAGATTCCTCAGAAAGTGACTGTCTCTTTGACTCCCAGGATCCTCCCAAAAGCTCATGAATGTGCCACATGTCTGATGTTCTCTAACTTATTGCCTTCACACAGTGCTTTGGCACATCTTTGATTTTCTTTTCTTCCTGATCAACCTTCCTTTTCCCTTTTTTAGAGAAGCTAGGAAAATTTGAGGCTGTACAATGCAGTCTTTATGTATGCCTGCATGCATGCCTCAGCAGCTGTGCTCTTGAGTTATATTTATCATTAATTTGGCCTTTTGGTTCTTCCCTACTGGTTGGCTCTCAAATAAAAATTCTGTATTTACCGTACATGTCTTTGTGGTGAAAACACTGAGCTGATGCAGGTATTGAGCATTGTCACG
The DNA here is from genome assembly GCF_019238085.1 of Lagopus leucura. NCBI lineage: Eukaryota > Metazoa > Chordata > Aves > Galliformes > Phasianidae > Lagopus > Lagopus leucura. The sequence goes on along the minus strand of NW_024962255.1, from coordinate 6,623,026 downwards.
CAATGCTTTAGTTCCCTTTTCAGAATGGATTGATTTTATTGTCGGTGATTTTTTTTCCTTTCTCATTCTTTTTAATGAAAAATGCCAGGCTGGGTGAAAAAGAGGCTGAAATCTTCTTGCTCCCCACCAAACACAATATAAAACATTGATCAGTGGTGGTGAAAGAGTCCTTACATCAGTTCAGCATTTCTTCTAAATCTGTATAGGTCCCTTTAAAAGAGAAAACATAAAACCATTTCTTCTGCATTCTCAGTCCTCAGTTGCTGATGATGTTGTAAAGAGAGGTCAGGGCATGGCCCTACCACCCTCATCTAGGCGGTTCTGCCTGTGCAGGAGTTGGGCTGCGCAGACCCAGAGATCCCTTCCAGCTTCAGCCATGCTGTGATTCTATTTCTCTACAGCTTTCTTTTAGTACTAGCTCGCTTTCTCCACCCCTTCTTACTGATGTGTGCAAAAACTAATTAATGGTACATTTTGTTTAATTAAAGCTCCATGTGACCAAAAAAAAAAAAAAAAAGAAGAAGAAGAAAAAAAAAAAAAAAAGGAGGGGCTTTTCAGTAATAGGAAAAGATAAGGGCAGAAAATAGTAACAATATAATAGGAAGTAATAGGAAAAAGGATAAGGCTCAATCTATGACTGCTATTCCAAAGGAGTGTCTGCTGTGTTACCTCTGAGAACTCTATTCGTTGGTTCTGTTGGCTGGTCCGTGGCAGTGACAGGTTTTTAAAATGGCAAGGCAGATGCTATAGCTTGCATTTAACTCCTGCACAGTGGCTTAAGACTGAAGCCATTATTGAATTCAAGCGTTAATTCAAGGAAACATCACAAATATCTGTTTTATCTGTAATTTCACTTGAGTTAGTTAACCCAGGTTGTCACACCTGTGCTGTGCAGATATGCCTGAGCAGATGCCAAATACACAGTGCTATAATTAGGGCTCTGGTTTGAGGAAATAATAGTATTGAACTCTGCACCATTTGGAAACTGATACTGGTGCCCTTGATCTGCTGTAAAGCATGGCCTGTATCAGCCTCACGATTCAAGCTTGCCCTTAAAGGGTTCTATTGAAGGAGTTATTGCATTCAACTAATTTTAACACACAAAAAATTGAACTATTATCTGTATTTTTTGCTCCTATATGCAGAGCTATTTTTCCCACAAAGAAACGTTAATTTCAAATGCCAAGAGAAAACCTCAGTGTTATTCCATTACAGAGACTGCTCAGTCATTTTTCACAGATTACCAAAAAAACATTGTGGTAAAAACAATTTGTATTCTTCTCCCATCTTAGCTGGTCTTATAAAAGATGCCAGCTCCCATTGAACTCTGCCAAAGTGTTCTGCTCCAATTTGGTGTCTAAAACTGTGCTTATTTGGAGAAGAAGCAGCAAATGGCCTTGTGCATGCATGCATGGGAGAGGAGAAGTGAAGGAGGCAGGGGATTTTTGTGTGTGACTGTTAGCATTGTGATTGGAAGCTTCCTCTCAGTGTTCTTGGAAGAACAGAAAGTTCCCATCTCCAAAGTTAAAAGTGTCTGGCACTTTGCACAAGCACTATATTTTGAAGAGAAAAGACTATAATTTAATATGGACAGTGTATTCGCTGAACTAATTCATTTTTTTTTTATAAGCATTTAAAACATTTTTTAAGAAATGCAGAAGGTGGTAGTGAAGTTATTTCTCTTCAATTTATCAATTCATATTGATAAATTCAGAGAGGTTGTGCAGTTTCTATCTCTAGAGATACCCAAAATTTCATTTGCACCAGTGGAAATTTAGTGCATGTGCACATCCATGTCTTTGTGTGTCTGTGAAGTGGCATTTGCTTAACACCATGGATTCATTTGAAGGAGGATGGGAGGGCTTTGATGTTAGAAGAGCTACAGTAAGTTCATTAGATACTGTTCTGCAAACTGGTTATAATTTTTGCTTCTTTTTATGTCTCTATGAGGAACAATGAAACAAAAGAGTAATATTTACTCTGTGTAAATGGATGTGCTTTACAGCAGTAAATTAGATCAGATTTAAATTGCCTGTACTGTTGTTACAGCTATACACAATGTGTAATTTGTAGCAGCGTGTATTAAGCCCTGTAGCTTAAGCAGTGAGGTGGAGAGGGGCTTAGAGCAGAATCCTGACTTTACTGAAGCCAACATGGATCTTTTTACTTATGTCTTTAGAGATGTGGCTTGAAGAGCTGTCTGTGACAGCCCCCATGCTATTATTTTTTTTTATTTAAATGATTGACATTAAAATAAACATCTCTTGCTATTTCACTGTTGTTTTTATGCTTTATTACTGTTAAAGAAAACAAAGGAGGTCCATACCTACTTTCTAGAGATGTCCTTTGATAGAATGTGGAATTCTTTGTAAGTATTAACTCCATAAAAAATGTCATTTTTAAAACAAAGTAAAGTCTTCCCCTATCTACACCATGAGTTTAGAGTAAAAATCTCATATTATGTCATTATAGAAAGCATCAGAGCTTTTTTATGGCTAAGAGAGTTCTGGATATGAATGTATTGTATTTAAGAAATAATACAGACAATGGAAAAAGAAAAAGGTTACTGGTAAAGTTCTCAGTTAATTAAAATGGAAGGATGTTCACAACAATAAGAGGTTTGTATAAATGTACATAATATATTATGGACACCCATAACTATGGAAAATATTAGGAAAACATTCACTTTTTTTCCTCCGTTAAGTTAAATAGAAAATGAAAAATGTTTGTGGCTGTAGAAGCAAATCATAAATCTCCTTACAATAAATATTTTTGTTATTATTATTTTTAATTAATAGGGCCTGACAATAAAGATTTTCATATTTTTTTCAGTAATTCAGTTTTAACAGAAGTTTCACTTAATGAAAGATAAAGAGAGCCTGGGGAGCTTTTGTTGACACAGAACTGTTGTGAAAATGCTGTAAAAAGACATTTTCATTTGTACAGCATTTCTTGCTTCCCCTTATAGCTAGAGCATGGTGTTTTATTCGCTTTATGTGGGAACAAAAGCAAAACCAAACCTGGTGGATCAAAACTTGGAGAGAACGTTTTTCTCTTTACTTTGTTATTTATTTATTTTTGTTTTGCTTTGCTTGTCTCAAAATGTCATCTCTTCTCTGAGAAAGCTCACTCCCCTGCAATAGACCTTGGCAGCAGTCTTGTGACAAGGATGTTGACTGTGCTAAACCAACACTGGGATGATCTGTGCTACAAAGGTCAAAGTAAACTTCACAGGGTGAATAGGAAGGATGACAAGTGCAGCTATTTTAGAAGCTTTTAGAGTTACTGAAAACCTCCTGTCTAAAATCAGTGGGAGCCAAGACTGGGATATCAAAGAAGTGTGAAAGAAAAGTTTGTTTCTAGAGCGATTCTCTCATACATCATGCTTTTATCCCATTGAACAGTAAGAACCAGAGGTGACCCCGTACTCCGAGGTGAAGTTAGTTTTTATTGTTATCATTTTAAACCTCAAAGCTTATAATGAGCTGTTTGCAGAAAATTATAAAATGGAAGTATTTGCAAATCGTCCTAAATAACAACCGTGTTCCCCAAAATGCATTTTCTTCCCAAGAAAAAAGTGAAATGAATAAACTTCATTGTTATGAACTACTTGACAACTCATAGCTATAGATGGAGGATAAGCTGCTGTTGTCAGCAACTGCGAGACTGAGAGACCCCCCCACGGGATGTGACGCGATAGGCCCTCTCCCTGCTCTATGATTGATGTGTGGCACGTACCCTTAGGGGCGTAGACGAAGCACATAGGTTATATAAGCTAGAGTTCACGTGTAATAAACGCCATTTTGCTGTTCATCATATTGGTGTGTGCGTGCAGTCATTTGGTCCTGGCCTGGTTTTAGGTCAGTACCGTAGGAGGCAATGCAACAAGCTGCCAAGGAAAAATAATTAAGAAATGGCCCAATTTCATTAGAATTAAAAACAAATGGACAAAACCACAGAAAATGTATAATGAATAATCGAGTACTATCTAAATGCAATTAATTGCCATTTATGTTCTCTATGTCACATCAAGATAGCTTCTTAAGACATGAAGTGACAGGAAAGACTGGGAGGCCACTTTCTCCCAGTAGCTGCTGTTTGCATCTCCCACACTCCATAGAGGAAGCAGTGGTCTCATCTGGGCAGTCCTTGCTTAAGTGACCCTGAACTTTTTAGACCTGGCTTTGCTTGGGTCTGTGATTGTGAAATTTTGGAGCAAGTAGAGGTCAGAGCAGGTAAGGCTCAAAACTGGAATTTCAAAAGGAAACACAATGTGTGTGAAATTAGTGGAAAAAAAAAAAATTCCATTTCTCTTGGCTAATATTATGTACATGTATTTGAAGGGCTTGGCAGTATTTTGAGAGGCCATTAGCGCAGTTCCCTTTTGGAATTACTGTCACTAAAAGCATTCAGATTAAGTGGCCTTTTAAAATCAAGAAGTATACCCAGCCTATGGGAGCTGGCGCTAGGACCTCTACAGGAGCTCTTCTGTGAGTGGCAACACAGAGATTTGCCCTCAGTTGGTGATGGGCTCCGATAGCAGCCATGAAAATTCCCATCTGCAGCCTTTAAAAAGTACATTTTTTAATTAGTGAGACACTGCATCAGAGGACTGAGGCATGACGTTGCTGAGAATTAATGGTGACCTTAATGTAGCCAGGGATAGCAGCCCTAGTGGGTGCTTGTTCAGGAGGAATCTGTGAGGCATTTGTTCTAATTGCAGCATATGACATGCAGGCAAATGGATTTTTTCATCACTGTTATTTGTCCTTATCAGTGTGTACTTTCTGAAGCCCTGCTTAGTTTTCTAGGGCTTTTCTGCTCCTTTGCTCATACTTCTTAACAACTCTGTTTTCCAGTCTTCAAGTAATTGCTAAACACCTTGTCATTCACTTGAGTGTTATCCAAAGGTATTGCCGTGTTCATTGCCGAAGTGCTTGGAAAAGTGTCAAGTGTGTAATACACAGCCCACCCTATTTTGCATGAGGCACTTAGTTACAACTCACAGAAGCTAAGGGACCTCAGACTGCAGAAATGAGTTTAAAGTTCAGGTTTGCCTCCTTTATTGCACCATTCTGAATTCCACGGGTAATCCTTTGGAGTCAGCATATTTAATGAGCTGAAACATCTTTCTCATGTATTTTATGTCCCTGAGATGAGAACAGGGTATCTGAGGCTGCACACAAGCGCAGGATGTTTCATCCAGCACCTGGTCAGGCTTTTGTTATAATTTCTCATCCATAAGCAAACACAAAAGGTGACTTTCCTAAAGAGCTTGCAATGCATCCGAGTGATACGCCACTGCTGGTTTCCTTCTTTGTAGTCAGGGACCCTGGATTGTCTTGGGTTGTTCTAACATTGGCAACCCTTTCAACTCTGTCCTCTGCAGAGTAAGTCCTAATACCTTAATCACTCTTCTTTTAAAGGAATTCCAGGGAAAAATAACACACTTTCATTTTATTTGCTGTGTTGGCTTTTGTTTGTTTCTTTTTGATATATGTTAGAAATGTGCAATGGCTTGGGCTTGTATGGGTTTTTTTTAAAGAAGTATGCTTTTTGGCTTTCCCTCTTTTGTCTTATAGAAATGTCAGCGGTGTCAAGTAAGGTCTTCCCTTTTAATATTGATGCAGATCGCTGATGATAAAAGCAAGATATGACTCATACTTACCTTACGCAGAGAGAGAAGAAACCTCTCCTCAGCCTATGATGAAAGCACTCACTGGAAGCTTCTGAGATATTTGTATGATCAAGTGTGTAGCCTGACTGAAAAACTAGCTGTGGGAAGGAAGCAGACAAGAGTAGACTTAGCAGACTTAGCTCCTCTCTGGAGTGCCACTGGGCATTTTAGCAGGCATTTGTACAAAGCTGAAGTTTCCTTCTTAAGGTAAATGTTATGAGACTAAAAATAATGGTCCTGTATCTCTTTCTACAGTAGTTTCTCAGAAGTGTTGTTGTGTTGTATATGAAAAAGAAGACATAGGACTAGACAGATGGCCTGTCATTACTTTTTAAGTATGTTTGCATAAAAGGGCACCACAAAAGAGACTCACGACTGCTCTGGGAAGTAACATCTGAATGGAAATGTTTGGAGTACGGGGTTGGATTTGATGAATGGAGGTTTGTACTCTCCCCATTGTGGCAGCTCTGTGGAGGTCTCCAGCACCAAGCTCAGCTGGCAGATGTATTGGAGGTGAGGGAGGCCAGAGGGATTAGGAACTCAAGGTGGTACCTGTGCTGAAATGGGGTGCACAAGGAAGCCCTGCTCATGCTTCATACACAGCTTGATTGTTTGCCTAGTGTGCAGGGAGAACTACATAAGACAGCAAGCAACTTTGGCTTGCAGTTTTTCATGCTGTGCAAGTCAGAACCTGGTATTAGAGTAAAATAACCACACTGAAACCCTTGGCTTTAGTCTTGCTGAGTTCCAAGCAGTAGGGTCAGCAATAAGGTTGAATAGAGAGTCCCACTGTCGTTAAAATTTATAGAAACTTACTCTAATTTTCATCTGAGCAGATTTATACAAGCTGTGTGTATGGAAGAGGGTCACTGGAAACAAGCTGTTGCAGGCGACAGGAGTTGTACCATGAGAGGAACAGGTAAAATGAAACAACAGAATGTAGTACTCTACTGTTAGGCTCCTTGACCACATCTGTATTTGTCAATTACAGGAACGCTGTGCACTCCTGCAATGAGTGCTGAATGCTCCACATTAAACAGCCCCCAGACCTTGCTCACAGCAGGGCTGACAAGGGAGTATGACAGTCAGGGAATAACCTTCTCTATGATGGAATAGCTAAGGCACACGTGTTGCTTTCAGCTGGAGGAAGCTGTATTGCAATAATTTCAGGAGCTTTGCTGGTTATATAGAAAGGAAACATATGTAATGTGTCTTTAACATCATTTACAAAAGGAAAGAGAGAGAATGGGAACAAAGCGACTCTCTGAGACTGAGGAGAAAATCCAGGCTGAAGGGCAATCTTGTGAGGCCTGTTCAAATCCTCAACCGGTGTATATGTTGTGCTTTTCTGTGATAGGAAATTCATGCAGAGGTCCTGAGCAGTGCTTTAGTATCAGGTACAGTTCTGCCAGTCCCTGTCCATAGGTCAATGGCTGGCCCTTACTCTGTGTTTGTTCCATGTTATTTTGCCATGATACAGTGGTTAGAAATGTACAGAATAAAATGTACTCATGCTAAAAGCTGTATAGCATTTTCCTCCTTATCATTTTCTTCCATGTACCTAATGAGAATAGAATACAAGTAATAATTGTACAGGGGGAAAAACATCTGTTGTGAATATGATATAGAAATGATAAATAATTGCACTGAGTTTATAAGAACAATAAATGTACTGTATGTATTCAAGCTTGAAATGTGTTGCTACGGTAGAGACATTAATTGCTAAAATTGCAGCATGAGTAGAGAAAGGGCATTTTTTCTGATTTTGGGGTGGAGAGGGCTCTGTTCTTTCAGAGTGAATGCATACCTGAATGCTTTCGGTTGGCACAATCCCATTTCCACATTCCCTAGGCTGTTAATACTCCCCCTGCTTACCTGCCTGCTGCTCCCTTGGGTGCCTGGTGCAGCTTCAGACTTAATAATAAGGATGGTAAATATTTCTGATTTGGTTTTATGTTTTAAAAAATAAGAGCCTATTCTTCCAGCTTTTGATGTAACTGAAATGTCTGTTTTTAAACCACCCATTCAAGGAATGTGTTCTGAAGTCGGTTATATGTGATAACTGACTTCCAAATTTAAAGATTTTTTAAGGTGAAGGAACATAGCCCTGCTTAACTGATCTAATTTCATTTTACAACAAGGTTACCCATCTGGCCTCTTCTCCCAAGTGAATAGCGATAGTGCAAGAGATAATGGCCTTAAGTTATGACAGGCGGTGTCCATGTTGGATGTGAGGAAAAGTTCTTCTCAGCAAGAAGGTTAAACACTGGCACAGGCTGCCCAGGGAGGTGGTGGAGTCTCTCCCTGCATGTGTTCATGAGTTGTGGAGACATGGCACTAATAGAAACTGCTGATGGGGATGGGTTGGGTTGGACTATATGGTCTTAGAGGTCTGTCCAACCTTCATGATTCTATGATTCTAAGATTTTAAAGAAAACATCTTTTATTTGAGGGTGATGGAGCACAGGAACAGGTTGAGGAGTCTCCTTCCCTAGAGACATTCAAAACCACAGATGCTTTCCTGTGCAACCTACTGTAGGGAATCTGCTTTAGCAGAGGAGTTGGACTCAATGATCTCCAGAGGTCCCTTCCAACCCCTACAGTTCTGTGATTCTGTGCTTCTCTGGGCAGCAGCAGCCTCGTGTCCTCTAACAGGCCTCTGACCACCCCTGTGGTGAAGAGGGAAAGAGCTGTATCAGAAATAACCTGCCCCCTCATAGCACTCAGATGTTCTGAGCTGATAGCTTGTTACTGGAGATTGAGGTTTTACAGATGAAAACCAGTGACAGACCTCATTTTGAATGTCCACATTAGGAGAAAATGTCATTACAATCCAGCTTCTCTGTGCCTTCTGAATGCAGTGGCAACCTGCCTTGGACAGTGGAAACTACTAAGATGAAGCAGCAGAACATTTTCTTATTTGCTTACATTTTTGTCATATGCAGTTTAAATCTTGTTTTAAATAAAAGTGAGATGTAAACAGGAGCCCAAAATGCCACACAAAATGCTTTCTCTAATTCTGATTCAGTGGAAGGAGAAAGAATAATCAGGGAAAAGCCATGCAGAATATGCACTTTTAGTCACAGAACTCAAGCACTGATGTTCAACATTGATCGAGAAACTGGTCACTAAAAATCTTTATATAGAATATATTTTTATATTGTGTTTCTTTCTATATATATTAATAAAGAAGAAAAATAGACGCAGAAACATAGATGCACCCACATACAGCGTGTCTGATGCTGAGTAGGTAGTGATAGCCAGCTTTTATGGATGCAGCAATGGTGTCCAAATGTGAAATTATCCATAACAGTTTCAATGTTCAGACTCAGCAAACATCCAATTAAATTTTGGAACAGTGGAAAGAACAGCCACATTTTAGCTCAGGTTCTGAAACATGATGATGACTGTGTAATTGTCAATGAATAGTTTGCATTTTATATTTTTTCATTTCTAGAGTCATATGCAAATACAAGATGGCCTGCAATGTGGGTTGCTGTACGGCTTCCTTCCATAATGTTTGAAAAGTGTAAATTTATGTGTAAAGTGGGGAAAAGCAATCAAAACCTTTACAGAATCTGGTGCCAGAATTAATGAAACACTGAAATAAAGGAGAGGAGAGGAGAAAAGAAAAGAGAGGAGAAAAAAAAAAAAAAGAGCGAAGAGGAAAGATGAGAAAATAAATTTCTTTTATCAGTCTTCCTTGAAGCTTCATTTGGTATTTCAGCATGTGGTCCTCCTCAGCCACGTCTCAGGCATTTTGTCTAGTGAAGATTACATGAAGCTTGATAACTTCAATGATAATTCCTCTTATAAATACTGTTGTGCTTTTTGCAAACCTTCCTTCCATTTGGGTGGTTTATGAATACGATACACTATTTTTATTAAATGAAAGAGCTGTTGGCAGAACTCTGAAGAGACCTTATTCATGCACAGTGCAAGAGAAGGAACAGAAAGTCAATTAGCTAGCTGTAAAATTCTCAGGAAAGGCAATTCTGGGGGGGATAAATCCAAAACTGAAAGACTGGAGAGGAAGCGCGCTGGGTCTGGGTGATTAAATTTTACTGTGTAGCCCGGAGAGTAGCAGTTATGTGCCATGAACATACACCATCATGTCACTAACCCACTCAGCGCTAATAACTTCAGCAATAAAAGGAGTGTTAATTAGGGGCTGGTCAAACCAGATTGAAGAAGCTTGGCTATACCCCAAACAGGCATGGTGCAGCACTTCTTTCAGATAGCTTTCTAGGCAAGCTGGTAGCCTTCAGTGTTAGTTTGGTGACTGCATTGCCAGTAGTGCTTCACTTGAAGTACAGCCAAGCTGGTAGTGAAGGAGCTTCACATATCCAAGAACTGAGAGATCAAATGGCACTGGTAGCCAAATGGGGCGTTGTGCTGGCTGCTTGGCTTGCCCTGTGGCTGTGAGTGATGACACAGCAGCTGGGCTGGCTCAAGCACAGCTGCTAAGGGCACATCACTGGAAATGACAGCTACAGGCAGTATCTGGAAGCAGCAGCAGAGTTATAGACTATTAAAACTTAGAGAACTTGAGCATTATGTTTTCAGGTATACCCGCCTATCTACATTTACATTTCATTCCATCATGTTGGGAAGGAAAACGTACTGTGAGCGAGTCCCGGCAATGCAAGTGGATGTGGTGGGAATGCTTTTAACATTGTAGGGTTTGGTGGAGGTCAGAAAATTCCTATTCAATACGTACTTTATTGTGCTAATCTCAGTCTGTTTTCTACAGCACATTCGTAATGGTCTCCTCTGACATTTTAATTTGAAAGACTGTGAACCAGGAAGTTTTTCTGACCTTTTCAGATTTAATTTGCACAGTCTCAAGCAACAAGTCTTCCACTGTGAACTCATTTCATGGACTAAAGTGGGCAAGCCTGTGCTTTGCTTCATTCCCGTTCAGCTTCAATTTCCACCCAGCAGCGCCAGCCCTTTCTGCTTTCTCCTGCTTGCAGTGGTACCAAGTGGCGCAAAGCAGCAGAGAGAGGCACCGTGGGAGTCCGAAGCAATGTCACATCCCAAAGCAGTAAGGATGTAGAAGAATAGAGGGAAAAACAAAGAGAAAAGTATATGTACATAGATTTATAGTCTGCCACTGGGTTGATATTATTACTTTGTTTTCATTCCTCTGTAAGAGATGAGGCTCTTCTGATACTTTCCCCTCCGGTGTAACAAAGCCCTTCAATTAATAAGAAGGAAGAATAAATAGAAACAGAGCTAAAAGACAGACACAGAGATGCACGAAGCTGAAATCAGTTCTTCCTTTTGTCACCCACTTTGGAGTAGGGCCAGGAGTTAGGGTCAGCCCTTGGCCAGCTGTGGAGCCCTGAGAAGCCCTTTGCCAAGGCTTCATCATGGCTCTGGCCTCCTCTCCTCCTTGTGCAGGAGGACCAAAAAGGCAAAAGACTGGCCAGGGGTAGTGCAAGAATCTGCCGTTCTCTCAAATACACAGTTTTCTAATGAGAAAAAGAAACACAACTGGGAAAATAGTATTGCAAACTTGAACTGCTTCTGATTTTGGCCAGAAAGTATCTATTATTTCTATAGATGTGGGTTTCAATTTATCATATTAATATAGGTCAGCTTTCAAGTTGCTGTACTCTTCAGACCTAGCATTTCTAGATTCAGCTCTTTATAGGTCCACAGCAGCAAACTGTTATTTATTCTTGGAAAATTGCACTAGCAAAACTAAAAGGTGAGCTAAGATTTGAAGAAAAATCTGGGAAGCCACTGCAAGTTTGAGAGACTGGAATTGTGGAAGTGTGTGCGCGTTCATGTATCTTGCACAAGCTTGTAAATATGTGCTGCCATCACCACTTCCCTGACATGGCTGTCCTAAACTGATGCTGATCTCCCAGAAGTGTTAATTGTCATACGAGCCTGGTTGCAAACATGGAGTTATCTGGCAATGTCAGGTTATCTGTAGAAAAAAATGAAGTTTCCTTTCCCTTTATACTTAATGCCATACTTCTTTAAAAAAGCAATATCTGTATTCTAATGATAATAGGCTTTTCATTCTCGATAACTCAAATGTTTAATATCCTATCCAACTCCATTTTAACCGCTGCACCCTTTTTAATTGCATAAAATACATAACACGTGTAGTGTAAGGGGAAAGCTTTTTTTTTTTTTTTCTGTGAGAAAAGACTCTCATCTATTCAGTGGCCCACTTGAAAGTGTTTTCAAGCACACTTTTTGAAGAAAAATGAATTTTTCAGAATATAAATTTCCTTGATTGCTACTCAGAGTTCCTCTAAACAGCTAAAGGGAGGATGAGGTGTACTAAGTGAATGCTGCAGTTTTCACTGAACCTTAAAGCAGACATAGAGCATTTGCACACTAATATAGCTGCAGAGGCTCTGTTTATAATTCCAGCTTTTCTAGAATGGTCCTAATGCTAGACTGCATCATCTGTAAAAGAGGGAAATACATTCCCAACAGTCTCTGGCTAGGAAGTGGAAGCAGAACAGTCTCCTGTTCACTTACATGAATGCTGGGTCACAGGAAGGGCCTGGAAGGAAGATGGTGTGATGTGTTCCAACAGCAGTAAATAGCTTGGGCAGAGGTTTTTCTCATTGCTCTTACTCGATGATAATGCAGCAGGTGGTGGTTGCATATTTCCATAAGCTTTAAAAAGCAGTGTCATGTGCCAAGTTCATCATCAAAGTACAGCCGTAAGTCACAGAAATGGCTGGTTGGTTTGCTTGCTTTTGTTGTTATTTAGACATTATGCATTTGATTTGTTTTGTGTTGCTGTTTTTTTTTGTTGTTTTTTTTTTTGTTGTTGTTTTGTTTGTTTTTGTTTTTGCTGTAGAAGTATGCTATGTTGTTTAAGCTACCACTATATCAGGATAATAAGCTAAGAAACACCAAAAACATAAAGGTGCACATTTAGTTTCCATTGCTTTTTCTTAGAGCCACTTACAATTAATGGTTGCAAATGCACTGCCCCAATGTTGGCAGAAGTCTAACAGTTATACAGGGAGCCCAGCCTAGCATCTTTCCTTTAGGACCTGTTCAGGAATTTCATTGATGCCCAAAAGGTTTTACCTATCCTATATATAAGATAAAAAAAGGCTTCCAAGTCTAACAAACATTCCTACTTTCTCTAAAGAAAGACACACAAAGGTTTTATTTTTCCTTTTTCTTTCCTTCTACATCATTTTGTAATCAATGTTCATGCTTGAGTAGAAAAGCCAGGTGTGCCAAGCCTGGGTTGTGTGAAAATTAGTGCTGTGATAATGAATCAGCCTAGACTACATGTCTGTTGGATAAATGATTCACTTTAGTAAACAGTTAGTAGACAGTCCATCATTCTGCTCGTTTACAGTATTCTATCACAGTCTTAAGTTTAGAGCAGGGAAAAGTTACTAAAATCTCAAAAAAAAAAAAAAAAAAAAAAAAATCACAAAAAGAAGTTTTTCTTTCATCAACATCCAGTAAGTATTTTCACCAGATAAAAAGTTTTATAAAATGCTTTCTTAGTTCATGATCTTTTCTGCTTCTAAACATGAATACTACATAAAGCTTTCTTAATATGATGAAAAGGCATTTACCGATTCTCCTAGGCTTCCTAAGGGAATAGTGTAGAAAACAAAGCCAAAGCAAACCTTTATCGTTTCATAAAAGCCAGATTGAATTAAGACTTCAAAAATTTCAAGTTCTGCTCAGAATTTCTGATGTTTATTTACCTTATCTCCTTATCACATTGGTAATAGTACTTTAATTATGTAAAGCAACACAGGAGAAACGTCGATCCCAATTCCAGATCTTCAAATTCTTCCTTTGCAAAATGGCTCCTGGAACTTGCAAGGACAGAGAAACACTTTACTATGAGCACTTAAAGTCTTTTCCTCCAACTGTGTTTACTACATTTATTGTTAACAAAAGGAGGAAATGGCCTTGTAATATATATTTATACTTATTCTATAACAACCTTTAAAGCAATATAGACTTGTGCCACTATAACCTAACAAAATGTTTGCCCCTAAGGTGACAAAAAGCCTTATTTGAGCAATATATGCAGCTGTTACTGATGCTGAAGTAACTGGTGTATGAGATCTTCCCTGGGACACTGATGTATGAGAATATGGAGAGACGCAAATTTCTGCAAAGCAATAGTTTAGCTCAGAATTTTAATATAGAGAACACCAATCTGAATTTTAATGACTACATCATTTTTATCCTGCCACTTGTGGGGAGGATGTGAGAGATTTCATGAAACATTAATGGCCCTTACTGCAGTCTTCTCCTTTTAATTTTTTCCTTCTCCATCCTCCTGATGCGATATAAAATACAAGTTTGGTCAATGGAGCAGCTTTCCGCACAGTTGTGTGCTGCTTGCATGGTCTTGCAGCAGTGGCTGTGGTTCCCTCTTGGGCTGAGAGCTTTGACAGGGAGAAGGGATGGCGGAAAGCTCGTGCAGATAACAGAATGTAAGCTATTTCTGAAATGGTCTATACTTCAGGAAGGGTTAAGTAAAGGGCCGGCTAGGTGATCTCCAGTAGTCTCAGAAGCACCTGTAGGTTCCCTCTGCCTGGCTGATTAAAGGAGGAATTTTTAAATAGATGGGAAGTGACAGCAATGTGAGCTCCTCAACCCCAGGATGTAGGACTTGAGAACGAGTTCAGAAGGGACTAAATGAGAACAAGAATTTGTGAAACTCATTGGTGCAGGGGCATACCAGGGAGCAGGGAGATGTCTGTAAATGCGGGGCGTGACAAGGGCACTGCTGGGCACAGCCCCGGTCAGGAATGGATTCTACCAGCAGCCAGTCTATCAGATCTCATTGCGCACAAGGATTTGTTGGCATTTGACAGCATTCTCTCACTTCATAACTTTCCAGGAAACACATGGCTCCCAAGTGAAATGAAGAACCTCGAGGCAGATTAACATAGTTTAACACACGCACTGAGGCCAAGCATACTGGGAAACTGATTTGTGAGATGTTGTAAAAAAGGAATAAATTCTGGACTCTCTGCTCCAAAAGATGCATATACTTGTTCCTTAGTAAGAGCTCCTGTTTACACAGAGGAAGCCTACTACAAACTTAAGGATGCATTGTGTGACGCCACAATATAGTGACTGCAGTGTAGCAACAACAGATTCAAACACTGACTTGTTTATCATCATCCAAAGGCAGCATAATGCATATATTTTCAAATGTGAAGCCTGTAACCACATAGTTGTGACATTTATATGCCAAGCTATCTGTGATTCTTTGAAAACCCTTCTCACTAGAACAGCACAAATATGGTTGACTCTTCCAAGAGCCAGGCACCCTGGAAGGCAGTTTTCTTCCCTGGTCTGTTGGACTTTGGTGACAGAATACACTGTGTGAAGGGGAGGACTGCTACCTTAAACTTCAAGCAGGGGGTTATACAAAGGTGGATGGATTGCTGAAGCCTTTAGCTATCAAGTTTTGCTTTTCAGTAAATGCTCTTTTAAGTTTCTGTGATGTTATGCTCTGATTCCAACTCTGGTGAAGGCTAGAAGGTGCCCAGGAAGCAGGAGGAACATGGGGTTTCCATTCTGTGCAGTACCAATTAGTAATGGCTGTGGTTCTGCAGGGCCGCGTTTGGTGAGCATGGGTGCACTGAGCAGCTGGAGAAACAAATGGTCTGGCAGTGCTTAGGTGCACTGTGTAGCCATCAGAGGGTGAAGTCTGTTGGCCAAACAGATGGATGTATGCATCAACAGGTCTGATGCATATTTAGATGTAGTGCATTACAATGATCAGTTTTGGAATAAGTTTGTAAGTGAATAATCAAATCATGTTTTCTGTGCAACACCGCACTGCTAGTGTACTGCAGAGCTGTGATAAAAGCGAGCGCAGAATAAATCAGGTCACAAAGAAAGATTGAAATAGAAGTTATTCCAAGCTAGCTGTGCTAATTAAGTGCACTCACACATTTCACCATCATTAAGATGAGACACAGTGGTAGAGCTCAATGTATGTGGGAGTTCATTTAGATGCCTGTAGTTCCACCTTCTTTTTTAACAAGTGCTTCTTGAATTAAATGGAAATCTCTAATTCCAAAATGATCTCTGATTGTGTCACAACAAATACATACATTCCAATACAAAAAGAAAACATTGTCTCTTTATATTATTTTCATTATTTTCTCGGGTTTTCTTAACTCTTTCCTTAACTCAGTGCAGAAAAAGGCAAAGTTATTATCAGTGAATTGCTGTTTACGAGTGGCATTTAAACAAGTCTGGTATAATAGTGCTGCACAATTAGTTTGAAATCTGAGTTTTCCTACAATTACAAACTCACTGTTTTTTTGTTTGTTTGTTTGTTTTGTTTTTGTTTTTGTTTTTGTTTTAATGGAAAAGAAATGCAGAGAAGGGTGACATTCTGTGCTAGCCTACATGATTGCATTTCTCCAGACTTTGGAGAAATGCCCTCAGAGAACCAGGGGCACCATTGGCAGATTTGGGGCTTCTATGGCAGGGTTGCTTCTGAGAGAAAGGCACTTGTTCTGGGGTGAGAGTGGAGGAAGATTACAAAGAGGAGCAGACTAAGGGTAAAAAAGGGGAACCTCAGAAAGAGGGAGCTCCTCAGGGTCGAGTGGCTCAGTCTTACCATCAGCACCCACTACCTCTCTCAGGAGTTTTCACACAGTGCCACAAACCATGGCTGCATCCTATGCCTGGCTAGGCAATGCTGCAGGAAGAATGTTTGCCTTCAGTGTTAAGAATACAGAAAGCAATACACAGGGGGTCATGCCTCAGTTGCTGTAATGTTCTTTGGGAAAGCAGGAAGCACTTGTAACAGAAAATGTGCAATATGAATAATAACAGGGGTCACTGGGATTCGGTTCTCCAGCAGTACAACCTTCATTTGTTTTCTGAGTGTGAAACAGTTGTGGGAGGAGATAATTAATATTTCACCGTGCCAATGTTGATGGTTGTAGAACTAATGAGAAAAACCCAAAGTTTGGGAAGCAGATTAAAAGGAAGAATATAACAACCAGGGTGAAGCACGTAGGCTAAGACAAAACTTCCTGTACCACTACTTTAAGACCTTTTGTTGTTTCAGCTAAGAACAGACCTTCTAAGGTAGTGTCTGATTGTATGTAGGCAGTGACAGAAAAACAGCCAAATAGACCTCTGATTCCCTTAGAACTTTGTATTGATAACTGGCAGCTTTATCACATTGTGCATTAATTACATGTATGGGTACATTTGCATAACACAAGAACTGCCATTAAAAGCAAATACGCACTCAGATTTTCACAAGAGTTCAGCATTTTTATTAGATTTCAGAAATATCTTTTTCATAAACATCAAAGCCCTAATAAAGAACTAGAGAATTCTGTTTGTCCACATGGGGCTGTGCTTGCAGCGGCAATGCCTGCTCCACAGGCAGTTTGTACAAGCTTTGCTCCCCCCACACCCACGACTGGCAGTTGTCATCTTGAACAAAGAACGGGATGTTTTGCTGCTGTAAGCGTAGGCAAAGCTAAGATCTAGTTTTATTGCATTCACCTTTCTTTTTCAGCAGATGATGTGCAAGGAATAACTTAGCTAAATTATGCCATTTCAGGGCTGATTCTCTGGGTGCTAAGCATCTCCACAAATATCCTAAGAGGAAAAAAAAATACTAAGCAAATGTTCAATGAGTAAATTGGACTGGGAGTGTTATGATTAATGACTTAGCTGCTTCATTACTGATGCCATTCTCTTCTTTTCTCGTTGTACACATGCGGAGTGCTTCTCACCACAGGGAGCACTTGGATGCCTGGGGCTTCTGAGCTGATACACAGTTAAGATAGTAGCTGGTCACAAAAGAGATGTGCACAATGTTTTTCACCACAGACGGGCTGTACCTTGGGCCAGGAGTTAGTGGCATTTGCTGCTGCAGGTTCAGCTGAGAGATGTTGGGGCAGTGCTGGTGACAGCTGGCCCCACCACCATGATGATCTTGGGTGGAAATGGAAACCATCACAAACCTTCCTGCACCCATTTCACACACTGTGTGTGGCACATTCCACATCTGTTACAGTTATTTGCAGCGCTGCCTGCGAAGCTTGCACATGAAAACATCTTGCTTCTCGGGCCATTGCCGCTGCTTTATGTCTGTGTGTGGCGCTCCCAGCTCTGCCTGCAGCAAAGTGCTGCACTGCTGCCTTCTCGGAATGGCCTGACATTTGAATAACTGCCAGAGTAGTAAGAAAAATAGGAAAATGTTGAATACATTGGTTGTTTCCAAGTCCATTGCCAAGAGTGCAATGCTGTTTGTTCTGACTTACTGCTGGCTTGCATAATTCTGTTGCTTTTTTACTTTTCTCTGAAAATTGATCATTCTGCATATAATTCTGTGTATAATTGCAGCCTTACATACCACAGAGCACACTGCCCTGACACTGAGTTGTTCGAGGTTTAAGTTTCACACGGGCTTTGAGTGTTTTTGGGGATCTATCATCTTCACGGAGCTACTCCATTCTGTAACCAATTCTAACTATGTACTTGCCCTTAGGTGTTTTTATTGCTGGAGATCCAATTTTCAAAAGTCACCTGTCCATTAAATGCTGGTTGTACAGTTTTTGAGCTAAATTTTGTCCTCATATCCCTAGTTTAATTTTCCGTAGACACAACTGACTTCAGCTGAGCTGCTCCAGATATAAATCAGTGTGATAGAAGGGAAGATTTGTCCTTTTCCTGTTCAACCAAAATTGCCTGGTTTTAATGCCTGGGAAACTATAATCTTCTGTCTTTCTGACTTGCTCGGTGCTTACCAGAATCCCTTGAAATCTATGACAGAGATAAAATCATCCATCTAGCTTGCTGTGTTAGTGATGTAATCCCCATCCTTGCACTGGTACTTGGTTTCCAGTCTGCTTTGTATTTCCATGTTTTGTTCTCTACACTTGCACCTTACAACCTTGCACCTGTTTGTGTCTTGCCTTTCATTTTTGCTTTCCTAACAATGTACTTTTTTTCTCCAATGTTTGTTCATCTATCTCACTTTATCATGAAGTCCTTTTCCATGGACTTTTCTCTTGCACAGTCATTTCCCTCTAAAACTCTCAGGCTCAGTATCTCTGATCATATTTCCACTCTTAACCAATAGTTCAAAGCTTTTTGATCTGCATGCCTATTCCAAAGTAATCTTAAAATGTTAACTCCCTAACAATTCAACTGCTCTTTGAGTCAGCAGGTAGAAACAGGTCTAAAGGGCTGGACCTGGGAAGGCAGGATGAGTGAATTTCTCTTTGCTACTCCAAATGAAAAGCAATTTTGATGGGGGTGAGGTCTGATTCAGGTCCTAAATTGGTCATGTCCTGGGCATTATGCATGTAGGAGTCTAAAATACTCCTTCCTCTATTCCCAGGGGCTGTGCGACTGCAAACAGGCAGCAATCAGGGCAGGGCATTGGAGTTGATGCCAAAGGAGGTTAGCAGCAAAGCTAGATGGGATCAGGTTGTGCTAATAGCTTCACGAAGCAAGAATTAGCTGTGTTATCTCTGTGTTGAAGATAGTTGATATATGATATGATATATGATATGATTGATATGTTGAGTATAAACTGTAACTGTGAATGTATGGCAGAGCATCAGGGTGACACAAGCTCTGGGATTTACTCAGTGAGCACAGTTATTTAGTCTTGTCATGTGCAGGTCATCTATCTAACATTGTTCCAGGCACTCTCATTTACTAATGCCCATCCTAGTAATGAATGGAAATGATTTGCTCTTTATCTCCAAGTAAATGCTACGCAAGCAGGTCTTCAAACAAAGCAAGCAAACAAAAATAAAAACCCTTATGGAATGAATGTAGTGGTTCAGCATGGTTTTGTATTGGAACCACATTGGTTTTTGTGTTTGCCTAGTATTAACTTTCACAGATGATTAGAGGAGAAAAATATCACTCAACTGGGTTCAGATAAAAATTCAGTTTCCTCCACTCCAAGAATTTCCTCATTTCTTCGCAACCCAGTAATCTTTCCACATGACAAGATCAGATGATTTTAAATTTCTAGCAGGGATCTGTTATAGACCACCTAACCAGGATGAAGAGATGGATGAGGTATCCTACAAGCAGCTGGAAGAGGTTTCCTCCAACCTGAATCTTACCTGGTGCAGCTTGAGGCCATCCCCTCTAGACCTATCGCTGGTTACAAGGGAGACTCCCACCTCACCACAGCCTCCCTTCAGGTAGTTGTAGAGAGCAGTAAGCTCATCCCTGAGCCTCCTCTTCTTCCAGCTGAACAATCCCAGCTCCCTCAGCTGCTCCTCGTAAGACTTGTGCTCCAGGCCCCTCACAGCTTCACTGCCCTTCTCTGGACATGCTCCAGGGCCATGATGTCTTTCTTTTAGTGAGGTCCAAAACTGAACACAGTACTCAAGGTGCAGCCTCACCTGGCCTGAGTACAGAGGCACGATCACTCCCCTGCTTCTGCTGACAGTGCTATTTCTGATGGAAGGCAGAATGCCATTGGCCTTCTTGGCCATGCTACTGGCCCACATTCAGCTGAGCATCAACCAGTACCCAGATCCATTTCATCTACACAGTATTCCAGCTAGTCCTGTTTAATATCTATATTGATAATCTGGAAGAGGGGATTGAGTGCACCCTCAGTAAGTTTGCAGACGACACCAAGTCATCCGCAAGAAAATACTGTGAAAATTAAGACTAATATCCAGTGAGCTATTACCTTCATACAATGAATAAAAGCACTGAGGTAGTAACTTTATAATGTGAGGTATTGCACTGAGGTCATCCACTAAGCTTGTATTCAGTGTGTAACTGAAGGCAAATCACTTCAGTGTCTGCTGATCTGTTTTGTCAGGCAATGATATCTCCCTAGTAGGTCACCCTTTGTGGATCTCTAACCTCCTTCTAGTATTCCCATAACTATGGGGTGGATGTAACGTACAGGTATCATTCCTTTCAGTGGTCTTTGGGTCTATCATGGGAAAATCTGCAGGTCACCTGAGCATAAAGCATGAAGATGCTGGGGAATATTGGCTAAGGATCACCTGATAATGGAGCAGAGCCTGCATTTGTAATTAAAGACATTTTATTTGTGGAAGACAAGTTATCTTTGATGGACTTACTTGCAAATATGCCTCGTAGGAGCCTTCATCACAGCTATAAGTAGTATTTACTGCAATCTTGATCACCTGTAGGCTCCACTGTTCTGCTGCACTTACACTGAGCTTCTGTGGCACTGATACGAGCCCAGCCCTTGGTGCAAGTGGAAGGGAGCAGCTCAGCAGCAGCTGGGAAGGGCACTGCAAAGCCCAGATCAAACCTCTCATCAAATGTTGGGCCCATTGATCTGGAAAGCGTTATTTCAAGGTTAAGTGCACAGTCTGAAGACGTTAGGTGGGAGCGTCATCCCTGTGTTCATGTAGTGCACACATAATAGGGAGTTAGATTTACAGTTGTACTTAAATAGGCACAACTTTTCCTCAGTAAATGTAGTATAGATTAAGTGTTGAAAATATTATTTATTGATAAGAAACAACCGGCAAGTATTTGAGCACAAGCCTCTGCGTGTGTGTGTGTGTGTGTGTGTGTGCAGACCTGGTGTTGAATTATCAGTGGAAACAGCACTTTAATAAGTATGTAAGGATAGTCATTAATAGCACATGCAATTCCACACTCCAGTGGCTCTGCAAAATACAATGGAATTATCTGTAAGGCTAGGATAAAATCACAGCATTAAACTTAATCTGCACATAAGATTAGGGAGAAAATGCTAATTTCTTCTTGTTGGTCTCCCAATGTGAAAATCTGTCTGTCCTGTGAAGATGTACAAATGTAGATCTTCTGTGACAGAATAGCTTGAATAAAAAGTAGGAAGAAACTATTGCTGAACAACAACAAAATAAAACAATATTCTTTGCATATCTGAATGTATCTTAGTCATCTGCAAAAGCAGCAGAAAGTCAGAGTATTTTTAGGAATGGGGTTTTACTTTATGTCTTAACTCTCACCAAATAATATTCTTAACAGCATATAGAATAATATATATAAGCAGGAGGTTGCATCTGAAGATGTTTTCATGAGAATTAGATGAAGCTGTTTGATAGCAATCAGCAATTTTTTTCTCAGTATAATAGAGAGTAATTCTCCTTTTACCATTCAACCAATGAATCTATCTCATCTCACATCAAACTTACGTGAGATCTGCAATCTTCTGATTTTTTCTTGTATCATCTTAGAATTTCATCTAGGGCTGAGTCAGCACAGACTGATGGTGACCATGATGAGAACTCAGGAACAAATTCTGTGAGAAAGGACTGTCAGCTGTTCAGTGTTCAGTTCTGACTGCACTTAAGAATTTCTTCAAGTGTATCATAATTTTGCTTTTCTTCATGAAGCAGTGAAGTAACATGGTGTCCATCGCAAAAACTCAGCTTCGTCTCTATGCAGCCAACCTAAGACTTCATAAGGAAGGAAAGCTCCTTTGCTGGGACATCAAACCCTTTTACATTAGAAACTACTGTGTATGATTATTGGCAAATGTGTCATAATATTTGCAAGGCAGTGGTTCCTTTTTGTAATTTTTTGAGAGGCTTTAAGATGTAGACTTAGCACACTGTGATAGGTGATATTCTTCACTGTCTTAATCTATTGCATATAATTTTTTTTTTTTCCTATCAGTAGACTGAAATTCTTTTATGGAGGAAGAAATTAGTTTAAGCACGCTAACGGATATAATTCTCTAATAGCAGTTGATGCCTCCATAATAGATTTAGTTTATTTTGCATTGCTACATTGTCTCTGAGCTGGTGCTCCTTAATTATAGCATGGAATTACATGGCTGGCATTGAACTTCTGGACTCTGACTTCATGCAGAAGCTGCCTCATGTCAAGTGAAGTCAGTTCAAATTTCCCATTAACATCACCATACAAAGTCCGTGCCAAAAGGATGCTGTTAACATAAGGGCCTTAGGAAGTTTGGAGGTTTGTGTACTGCATACATGGGCAGAAAATAATCATGAGCTGGATCTCTGCCCCATGGAATGTGTGGTATAAAGAGGGGGAGAAAAGGGAAGGAGCATTGCACATATAGATCCCTCTTCACACTGTTGTCTTGCAGGACTTGTTCTCTACAGGACTTTTAAAAAATACTACTGGGCTCAATTTAAAGTAATATTTTAAATGAAATTTTAGAGTGCCTATAGTTATTTTCAAAACCTGTCATGTACATGTAGGTTATTAAATTATTGCCTGTATCATAGAATGGAGGAGAACAAAATTGATGTTGTATAAACAGTAACCCAATTTTGTTCTTATTAAAGGCTGGGACTGTAAAATTGGGATCTTGACATGAGACATCACTGTTTTGACTTCTACAAGACAATCTATTCCACATCTTGGTTGTCACTGCTCTGTATACCTGCTAAACTTGGAAAATCTTTGGGCAGCTTTCAGAAACTCAGGAGTTATGATCACAAATGAAAATGGGGAGAAGTGTATGGGAAGCAAGTGGGGATAAAGAAGAGAGATGCTCTAACATCCTTCAGCATAAATAGAAAGAGCAAGTTTGTTTCCTCTCTCCCTCACCTTCCTCATCCCCCATCCCCAACACTCTGTTGTCATGCAGTTTCTGCTCAAAAACATTAACAGCATTTTTCAGGTGACCTTTCCACATAGGATCACAACAAACTTGCAGGCATGGCTCTGCTGCAAAGTTTGTGACATATGCCAAAAAGTGCTAGAGCTTAATTCAACTCATCTGCTAAGTGCTGTGTCTGAGGTGCGGCTGCCTGTAAGAGAATGAGAGGAGGACCAGAGAGGCTCTTCTGAGCATGTGAGGGAAGCCTCCTCAGGGCAGAATGAGATGCTAAAAGAATTATGGGGTTAATTAACCCCAGGTAATGAGGTTAATTAACTGGATATCAGTTAGGATATGACAGGGTACTGATAACTCCTTTGGTTCTTGTGTTGTGTCACAGATGATTCTGTACTGCAGGCAAAGGGATTCCAGAGCAGTGACTCATTCAGATTTCATTTTTGTCAGTGAGAGTAACAGTCTGATTAGTTTCAATGGTGAGAAATCATTTGGGTGACAGTGATTACAAAATGAAGGAATGGGAACTGCAAAAGAAATGTAATGGTTCTCAAAAGCAGAATTTGAAGAACTGATTAGAAAGTAGAATCTGCTGGGATTGTTTTGGTTGATTGAATGTACAAAACACCAGCACCAAGGAAGCTACAGCAACAACAAAGAAACCTTGATGAAACCAAAACCAGCAGTTATTGTGACAGATAGGATTGAAAGAAAAACAGTAAGCTACTCTGGTGCAAGGAAAAGAGAAACAACAGTAGTAGGAGACAGTAGGACTCCACTGGGAGCTCTCATAGGGATGGAACAACTCAGCAAAAGCATAAGCAAGATAAAGACGAAGCAAGTGTAAACAAGACTGGCATGGATGTGTTGAAATAAAAGTGGAGCAGCTGAGGCTGCTACCTCCCTGCCCTGGGTCCCTCTCCTCCACCCAAATGCCATTTTTCTCCAAACCACGCTGAGAGCTCTACTTTTCCTTCAGATGTGATTTAAATTGCTTCTTGGGCCCAGGGGTTGGGTGTATGCCTGCTGGTTTGCACAAACAGTCTCTAGAGGAAAAGGGTAAGAAATAATTGGGAAAATTATAGAACTTAATTGAAAAACATAAGAGATTGCAGAGCTTCCAGTAATATTCAAGTTCAAAATCTTGCAAGCAAACTGCAGCTCCTTGTTTGTGCCAGTGCTAGATATGTTGTAAACCCTGTGTGGCTCTGAGCATGAAGCCAGCATGTATACCCATGCAGTAAGTGCAGCTCAGGGCTCACCTTCTGTAAGGAGATCATCGCTCCCAGCAGCTGCTAATAGCCATCCCTGCCCTGAAATAGCCCTAGAATTGCTAATGATGACTACGGCCAATAATATCAGGCTTTTTTCCTTGGTAGTAAAAACAGTTATTTTCACTATAAGATGCAGTACTTGCCAAAGGAGAAAAAAATTACCATTTTTATCTTAACAGGAGTAATTTAGGAAACTGGAGTCATTTTGGGAACACACTCCAACACAGCTGGAAATACATTAAAGGTGTTGGTATCGGACTTTACTGAAAATAATGGCAACTAGAAGTAGCCAAGTGGAAAGCTTGTGTTGCACTAAAGGATCTCAAGCGTACGGGCACCAGAATGTCCCAAGAAATATGAGCAGTCACTGCAGTGGTGAAAGCTCAGCAGGATGGATGCACGTTAGCTAGGGACTTTGTGTAATGCTACATTTGCCCTTCCTAAACAGTAGTTTTTAGTAAGTGTGACCTCAAAGATTAACTCATGTGAACTCAGGTTTTTTGTCATTTCCACCTAGCCGTGCCATCCCATGCCTATAGGTAGTGATTGCAGTGGTGCTCTAGGGACAGACTTGGTGGTCAGTGGCAGCAATATGCTGAGAGTGAGTTGGTGTCACCCTGTGCAGTGCTGGGGTCTTTTCTGGTGGAAATTCACTCTCTAATGGTGGCTGCTTGAAGATACAGCTTGCTGGCAGCAGGAGTTGCTCTTGTGAAGAGGACTGTGCCTCCCACTGATGCAGGCCTGCCAGCATGCTATGGCACAAGAAGCTCAGGAGGTGACAACAGGAGCCTCTAGGAGATGTTGCAGAGCCCTGTGGGAGTGCACACATACGCACTGCACAGGGGGTGTCTGGTCCGAAACTGATTTTAGCAGTAGCAGAAGGATCTGGAACAGAGGCACTGGAAACTGCTGTGATTTGTCTCCAGCACAGGCACTGCTTTGCCCTGAAGTGCAAACCTCCTTCTCCTGGCTTTTGCTCCTTTTGCTGCTGGTGGCACTGCAGATGACCCCCGTATCCTGTGCTTCACTGAGCTAAGATCACAGCACAGACAGGGGTAGAGTGGGACAATTTAGCCTCATTATCAGTACAAATATGCCCAGCTATACTTTGCTATTACACTGGGATTATGAATAATTAAAACAACACATCATCTTTAAAGTACATAAACAGTACATTTCAGAATCCATTAGCCCTTTAAAAATAATTGGGTATCTTCTCTTCTTTGTTAAATCGCAGCATTCAGTAATTCACACTGGGTGAACCAGTCATTAGTGCAAATTATGTTTAAGAACTAAAATTTAAATATATTCCATTCTCCAAAGCCCTTCCGTGGATGGCAGGGAAATGATTGTGCTGCCAGTTACTTGATTTGGGAGGCAGTGTATTAAGGAACCCTTGGCAGATTTTAATTTGGAGCTTATGATGTCTCCTCCATTATGTTGTGCTCATCAAGGTGAAAATACAAGTAAAACAGTAACATGAGTATTTTTTCAAATATTGACAAAAAGGTGATTTTCCAGTTTTCCTTTTCTCCTCCAACACCTTGTTTGAAAAGGGAAGTTGTTTCTCACTGATTTGGCCAAAGTGAAATCACAAACACACAGGCAAACATACAATATTATTTTTAAAGAAACTTTGTCTTAAAAGCTCTGGAATTGCTGCAGTTAAATATTCTTGCAGCCCTGCTGCCAGAGACATTTCAAATGGCATAAAAGTAAGCAGGTTCTCAGCACAAGGGTACGTGCCAGGAATGTGCTGTCAGGCAAAAAAAAATAAGTTCACATCAACTCCATCCAAAAATACGTTTTCAATAGAATACAATCAAAAGAAAAAGAATACTTCCTTTGAAAGAAAAGACTGCTACCAATGGAGGGGAAGAAAACTGAAGGCACAAAAGAAGCTAACGGAAATTAAAGTAATTGTTTATGAGAGTTTATTGTAGACACAGGGCTGAGTCAAGAACAAAAATATTTCTACACCTTGTTTTACAAAGCTCCTTACTTTCCTATGTTAACCTTTTAATACAGGATCACAAACAAGATTAATGATAGTGATAAAAAAGGGAAAATTCATCACATACTACTTCTCCTTCCAAGTAGCAGTGAGGGAGAAAGAAATTAAAAACCAGCACTGCTGTTTCCAAATTTGCTGTCTGTTAGTGATTGGCAGTTCCAACTCTGAGCTGCAGCACAAGAAGGGAGGCCAGGAATTAAGCTTGCAGGGTTTAGGATGCACACCTCTACTCTGTGCTCTTGAGAATAACGAGATCGTTTTCCCAAGTAATGGAACTGCCTCGATGGTGACAAATTCTTCCCTCTTCCTATGTCATTATTTTATTTATCAGACAAATTAATGGCTATATTTACAGCCCCTGAAGTACTCCACTAAAGGAGGAGACCTTGGAGACTGTAGAGAGACTCCTGAAGGATAGTACCTCACACACCACTCAACTTTTAATTCAAGGGAAATAAGACATGAAATGAGAGCGGATTCTGGGCATAACACCAGCATGGCAACTTGTACAATGGGAACTGCTTCTGTTGCTGGCATGTGACACCCAGCACGCTCAAGCTCTGACACAGTGGATGAATGCACCATTTTCCACTTGCTGCTATGAGCAGCCCAAATTTGCATCTGTTGGCATCCTTTGCCTTTGAAGAGACAGGTTTTTTCACAGCCTTCTTCTACATGTGCAAGTGTATCTAGCTACAAAATGCTACTGGAGCAATCCTAATGTTTGAGTGTAGGTCAGTGAGTGGGCTGCTGCACGGAGCAGTTCATGGCTGCAAGGGAGAAGACCACCACAGAGGAAGCAGTAGACCACAGAGTTGACTTGGAGAAAGGAAATACTGACAGCAGCACATGTCAGGTTATTTCCACGTTATAGAAGTTTACAAAAGAAGGAAATAGTGACAAAAAAGCAAGGATATTGGGCAAAAAATAGACAGCTGACCCTTGATCCCTGTGGGGGAGTACCTGAGCTGACTTGGGCATGTGATTATACCTCTGCAAACTTCCTAGGGCACTTGTGTTTAATTTGCCAGCAAGGGAAAATCAACTGCACTCTGCACTACTTTTTCTTAGGGTTCTGTAGTTCTCTCTGGTTGCTCTTCCTACTGCCTGGCATTCCCACAGGGGCTCAATTCATTCCATCTTCTTCTGAGGCCGAGTGGGAATGAAAGAGTGGATAGACAAAGAATGATCTCATTTACTGTTCACAGTTCTACATGCCTGTGTTTCTGAGAGAGCAAGCTTTTCTCCGATTACTACAATTTCTTGGATTACTACACTTTGCATTTTAGAGCCTGAGACTGGCTTCCCTCTTCAGTGAAGGGAAGCCAGTCTTCCCTGGCTTACAGTGGAGCCAAGAACTGACATCAGCCTGTGCTTCCTTTTCCCTTTAAACTCGGGAAGAGGCTGGTATTGCAGTTTCCCAACTTGGATCTCTGAGATGAAGTAGCTTCCAGTATGCTTCAAGGATTATCACAAGGTCACATGGATATTTTTTAACTTCATCAGAATCAGCTATTAAAAGCCAGATAAAAGAGACTAGGGACACAGCAGATACTTTTTGTCATTACAGTCAATCCAGTCCTGAGGTTAAGGTGAAAACAGTAAGATTTGCTCTTTGCCATGAATCTTACAAAAATAGCTTTCACTGTACAAAAGGCACTGTAGCTGATCTTTTCTTTACTCTTTTTTTTTTTTTTTTTTTTTTTTTTACCATGTATATTGTTGGATTACTGAGTTATTATAAAGGCACATCTGTAAAAGAACTCCTCAGCAAGAATCGATTAGTGGATTAAATCTACAGTAGATACGGGAGTTGGTCCTTTGTCTCTGCCAGGGGGACCTTTGTTTGCTGGCACAAGGGTGGTTGTTCTGAAGGTGTCATAAGCAAGTATCTTTCCAAAGTGTGCAGAAAGGTCAAGTAATGGCTGGGAATTCTCACAAAGACCACAGAAGTTTTGTATCTGCCTCCTCTGAAGAGTGACCTTCAGAAGGAGGTTTGTCACATGTCTAGTAAAGAAGTTTGAATTCCCAAGTCAGAGACCTACCACTGTTTCTTTTACGAGAGAAGCTCCGTTCCACCAGACAAAATGATGCAGCTTTATTTGTACAAAATGTGGAGGAGCAAACCTCAGCAGCTTATTCATCATCAGCTATTACTTGTCTATGTCTCTTAGAATAGTTGTATTAGATGATTGTAGAGTTCAGGAGTTGATTGTTTGTACTAAGTCTGCTTCTGCTAGCTGTGATAGACCTGACATAATTACGTCTGACAATGAGCTGCCATTCCATGAGCATATGCTTAAGCTGTTGCAATGAATTATGGCTCAGCATGTCCCTGTTATCTCCAGTCTAACTGGTTGATAGAAAACAAAACAATAAAATGCCTCCTAAAAAGGTGGGGAGGGTCAGACTCTTCCTCATATTTAACACTGTTAAATTACAGAAGGGCATCAGTGGAGTATGGGGCTGTCATCTGCTGACATCTTGTTCAACAGCAAATTGAAAACAGGGCTGTCTGGGCTCCTAGCAGTGGACGTCAGAGTCAGTGGGTGCTTGTAGATATTCAAAGTGACAGTTAAGACAAAACAAAAATATGCAGTGTGATTTAAGGTCCCAGGAGGTGCAGCTGCTTCATGGAGATGCAGCTGTGCACATCTGTGATGGAAGCAATGGCTGAAAACAGCACAGGTGCCATGTAGGCTGGTACGATTTTGTTTGTTGTGCCACTCGTATGTGCTGTGGGAAAACAGATGACTTCAAATGCCAGCAGGCAATGAATACAGGGCAGTAAATTGGTGTCACTGAGGGAAAAACTCCCAGGGACTTCAATGACCAAGCTATGATATAGAACAGAACCATGACAATTGAATTTGAGAAAATCAGAAGTAATGCTGTTCTCTCAGTGCTGAGTCTCAGCAGCTGCACAGTGGAAGGGCTGGGCGTGCACTGTGTGTGTGCTTTCCTCTGGGAATGTCTATGCATCACACCACGAGAGCTGTGCCTGGCTCCCACCACGTGTATTCACTCTCTGCCACTGCAAATTACCCATCCTGCACTGTACGTAGAGCTGCAGTTCCTTCGCTTCATGGGAGCTTGTGATTGGAAAGGCTCTTTTGGGAAATAGTATTTTCTTCTTATTCTCTGTAGGCTTCCTTGTGCACTGGCAATTCAAAATGAATTTAATTGTAACATATATTCTGTTGGCTGCAGTGGTTGGCCTGGTGTATTTAACCATAGCACTGCCTCCTCTACCTCTCCATCCTCCCTTAAAAAGGAGAGCATGTTCTCAAGCCTGTTATGGAGAATGAACTGTTTACTTATGAACTCCTTTATGTTAGCTTATTCTTTGGGCTAACTTTCTTCACAGCCTCACGCTCTGGAAAAACATGCTATACATAATTGAGTCTTTAGGAAACAGAGATCCTCAGGTAAATTTTCCACTTTTTCCTCAAAGGCAAAGACAGGAGGGTCTCACTTGGGGCTTTTTGTTCGTTTCTTTTTTTTCTTTTTCTGAGCATATGTTTATTCTCAGAACCTGGAGACAACACAGAAATAAACAAGATAAGGAAAGGAAGAAAGGAAATGGAGGAGAAAAATATGGAGCTCCATAAGGATGCTGAGCATGAGGTTATTGTGCACACAGTGCTCTGTATATCTGTGCTAGATCACTGATGCTCTCAGTGGTCCCATTTTAGAATTGTTCCAGGAAATCAGCTTTATTTATGAAATGCCTCACCTCACCACTGACCTTATTTTTTGCACATAATATGAGACCTAAAGGATAGAAGGTAATGGATGGGAACTAATTTAATCTGAGCAGTAGTAAGTGTTGGATGAAGCTGTTCTGACTGCATCTCAACTTCCCAGGTAGTGTCAAGGTACAAAGTTTTGTTCAGATTTCAAAACTGCCATCAATGCAAATTGCTGTGACAACACATCGGGTCAAGTGGGGATGTTCCATGCATCTTCCTTAGCTGTCCTGACATAACTGTTGTATAGCATCCCCAAATATTAGTGTTCCTTTCCTGGTCATATCAGTCTGAGTTTTAAACATGGTGGAAATGTCATGCAGGAACTGAGATGGCTGATTTTCTTTTGCTGTTGGTTTTTTTTGTTTTTGTTTTTGTTTTTGTTTTAGTTTTATTTTAATTTCTCTTTCCACTTCAAGTTACAATTGCAGAGAAAGCCTCTTTAAAAATTCAACTGGATTCTACTTCCATGCTGTATCAGTGTAGCTTCATTACTTTCATTTGGTTACTCTTTACATCTGTGTTAGTATCAAAAGAATAAGGCTTATTACTTCTGGAACATAGAAACCATTCTGAATAGGCCACACTTTGCCTCTAGCATATGCTCACAACTCAAACTAAACATATTTTGATATCTAAAAGCATATTACAAGAAGTTTCTTTTTTATATGTCTTCATTTTCTTGGCCTTTGAAAATCTGAAAATTTCATCAAAATTTCATCAAAAGTCATCTCCCTGTGCTTCCAGTTCAGGAGAATCCAGATAATAAAGAATCCCTCTGCAAAATTAAGCTGCTTGTTAAAATTTCCATGTATTAACCAGAAATCACTGATTTTTTATTAACTATTTGGGATGGTGCTGAGGGTATGTTTAAATAATCAGTTTACTTTTGGTGATGATTTCTGCTGTTAGGATGGAGAAGTAGTATCAGAGAAAAAAACATATTTTTGATCCTTCATATATCATTTTCTGAAGTTTATAAATTGCTTTATAGCTAATAGTTATATCTAGTAGTAAAATATTGGGCAATGAAGCAGTTGAATTCTTTTAAAAAATAACAGTTTCTGGGATTGTGGCATATATAAGTGCATTACAAAAGATGAGGGAAAAAGTGAAGATTTGTGAAAATACAGATCTCCCTTGATCTATCTACTTCAACCGGATAATGTATTTCATGCATCTGTGATACAAATTGCAATCACCTTGAAAAACTTCATGTGATACACATATTAGCTCATAACATTATGCATTAACACATGCAATCCCAACTGTAGAATGCCCATACAGGGCATTTATGTACTTGGTGCTCTTTTAGAGAAAATTCCATGTTGCAGAGTTAACAGCTGTGATTCAACAGCATAACTACGTGCTCATCCTGTCAAGACCTCGAGGGATCTGTTGACAACACCATCAGTCACAAGAGTGATGCACATACATACAGCGTGGCTCTGATTTCTTGGCGTAAGGCCTGTTCCATAGCTGTCTTCCAGGAGCCACTTGGGTTCTCTCTCCAATTCAGTCCTTTGCTAGCAAGTTCCTGTAGGTACAACAGCTGCTTCAAAAGTAATGCCTCCTATTTTTTCATGTTGGCCCCAACATCAAAGGCAGATATTGATAGTATCACAGTAGAGATTGAACCTTCCCACCAATACTCTATTACATTTTTTTGCTGTGTGACAGATGGCAGCAGGGGGGCAGCCTGACAAAATGATGTCTGACATGGAAGTGTGGATGGAGCAAAGGGGCGTCACTCAGTTCCTCCACGTGGAAAAAATGGCACCCAGTGACATTCATCGATGTTTGCTGAATGTTTATGAGGCCAACTAGTGGATGTGAAGCACAGAGTGACAGTGGGTGGAGCGTTTCAGCTGTGACAACACTGACAGTGGGTCCTCTGCTCCTCTGGTGCAGATTTTTACAGGAGTGGCATGCAGGCTCTTAGCTCACTGCTGAAAATACATAGCTAATTGTGACGACTGTTGAAAAAATGTTTTGTAGCTGATTTGCTTTATCAAATAGTGTTACTGTGCTCTTTTTATCTGCTATAGTTTCCATGGAAATAAATAGGAGACATTACTTTTGGAGCAACCTACTTTACTTTTGTTTGCTTGCTCTACCTTTCACACTGCTTTTTAAGATCTTGTCAGGGAGAGTTGAATACACACTAGCAGGTTGTGGTCTTGTGAGCATCTTTTTTCCTAAGATCTTCTTAGTGTTCAAATCCAGTGTGCCACACTGTTTGGACCCACACAGTTAGGATCCCCAACATGTTTCTGTCTCCCATTCTGCTCTAAGATTTTAAAGTCTATCATTCTTCTCCACCCTCTGCAGCTTCTGGTTGCATCTTCACTTGTTTCTGTGATCCTCCCCCATCTTTTGAGGTGCAAAGCTTTCCAGGAACCTTGTGTCATGCACATCCTTTGAATCACCTTATATTTGTTGCTGTGTGGCATCCTATAGCCCACCTCTGCTAGCAGGGGACATTAGATGTGCGTTTGCTATGTGGTGACATATGGAAAATGCACTCCCAGGGGGCAGGAAATGTTTCAGAGCACATGGGGAAAACTGTCAGCCTGGAAATAGGGTTTTTTACGGGTTAGAAGAAGGATGAGTTAGTCACTGCAAACAAAGAAGGCTTGGGAATACGTTTCAGATTTGGATACTAAAGCAGAAATTTCTAATAGCGTTTGGCTACTTCTGTTAGCAATTTCTGATTTCTTCTCTCTGAATACAAGTGTTTAATCTGCAGGCTAATAAATCTACACGTTAGCATCCTTGTCTTTCCAGGAGAGAACGTCCTATGTTGAGTCACCTGGAGAGTGGGACTGTTGGGTCTAAAATGACCAAGAGCTTTGCTTCTTGCGTTGTTTTGAGAGCAGACAACAAGGAGAAGCTCCTTCACTTTGCCTGAAAACATGTGCCAGGCCTCACAGCAGTCTAGGGATAGGACTGGGGAGAGAAAATAAGACAGTATTTGCATTTTAATTACAGACTTGGGAAACAAATGCTGGCAGAGCTGAGCATTCAGTAGTGGCAGGACTGCTCAGGCAAAGTTGCTGGTTTTTTTGAGTTCCAGAGATTAAGATTTGCTTCTCATGCAGTTAGGAATCAGCAAAAATATCCATAGTAGTACTGCTAATTAATGTGTCAAATATTCTGTAAAAACGTTTGAAGTATGTATGGTGGCTTATCGCTTAACTGGAGACAAAAAACTTGGCATTGAATTCTGGCAATGCCCTATATTACGCAGACTTTTTGTATATCCGTGTCCATTCACCCACTGGTGAGTGGTGAGCAGCGCAGGCAGAGCTCAGCCCTATGTGCTGTCCCAGTATGCATCCCTCCCTCTTCCAAGTTGTGATGGGTTTTAGTGCAGCATCCAGCCACTGTGTGCATCCCTGTGCAGCATAGTGTGCCCGCTGCTGGTTAGGCTGTGAACATGCAGCTTTGGAAGTTACTCACGCATCTTCCATGCCTGCAGCTGTGTGATATCAGGATTGTCCCCGTAACAGACATAGGATCTTGAACTATATAAAGGGGACACAGTTGTGGCTGTGTTGCACTGGTGTATTTTGAATTTATGCAGTGGGCCATTGCTTGGAAACAAAGCATTAACAATTAACATTCATGGTGATTAAGAAAAGACCCAGTGAGAGTGAGCTCACCAGAGCAGGCTATGCTCCATGCCAGATTGGTCTCCTTCACCCTGTGATTGTTTTCCTCAGTTAGGGCAAACTCACTTCAGCTCAAAGAGGATCTTATGCAGAATTTCCATGTCACTTGGAAACAGCAGTATAATTAATTCCCTGAAGTCTCACCTGCATCTAACATCTAGCAAAACTAGTTGTCTCATTACTTTGGGCTAAAAGGGTGTTTTAGATGGTATCAACACCAGGACTTGAAGGAGCTACCATAGTGAGCAGCACCCCGCTGCCAGCCTTGCTCCCTGCTCCCCACAGCATCACCCGCAGCACAGCCCTGCTTCCTGCCTGTTGGCAGCCACTGAGCTGCTGGTTTGTCCATCCCCTGAGCAGCAGCTGGGTAGATTTCTCTGCAATGCAAGTCAGATTTCAAGTATGTATCACCACAGCTTTTTTTGGAATTACTGTCAGCCCAAATTACTCATAAAATGATAAGTTCTTTTCTTCCTAAACTCAAACAATTTGAAAGCTAATGTAAATATTTCCAGAGAGAGGGAAGGATGAAACCTGCAGGGACTGACACTAAGATAAGTGGCTGAAAAAAAGGAGCTGTCTTGCATTAGATGACGCAGGGCACTCTCTATTGTCTTCATTAACGTGCCGAGTGAAGTAGAAGTAACTGAAATTTCTCTTCTCTCACTTACTTTTTTTCCCAAATAAAAAGACTTTTGGGGAAGAAAAAAAAAAAAGTATGTATCTTTAGGATCAATTTCTACAGTTTGTCAAGGTGTGTTTTACTGGGAAATTCCCAGACTGGAAATTACCTTTGGTCCCTTTTCCAGGCTCTCCCTCAGGAATTTTGACTTTAATCCAGATCAAATACCAATCAAATGAAAGAAAGCACAAGTGAGGCTTGGAAATGCAGACACTGAAAGGATATAAAAAAGCCCAGCATGAAGCCAAACACATTTGGCCCTTGGTGTCACCCCTGTGGGAATCAGTGGCAATTGCAGCATCCAGCCCCGACCCTGGTGCAGCCACAGCCATACATGTGTTCATACTCCTGTGTGTACAAGCGGAACTGCTTCTGGTTTGGTCTGGGGGATGGCAGTGATGATTGTTTTCTGTATACACAACTTTTCTTTCTTTCTACTCTTCTTTCTTTTTCTTCTCTTTTTTTTTTTTTTTTTAATTCTGGCATAAGCAAATTGTACTTGTTTGTTTGCTGTTAAGCTATTCTAATTTGTCTCTCAGAACTGGAAAGTTACCAGATTTTGTGTGCAAAACTAGTTCTTGTTTCTCCCAAGACCTGAGCAATTAGAGGCTCACCATTTTATTGCCAACTGTCCCAGAGTAATTTGTGTGTAGTTCAAAGACAGCTCTAAAACCATTTAACCAGTCACTGTATAATATCCCCAGTGCAGTTTGGAGTCTGAGAAAATCACGCAGTGACTGTGAGGCCTTCTGTTGCTCTGCAGTTCTTTCAAATATATTTGATCAATTTTTGTAATTTAATGTTATCAGCTTGACAGTGTTTAATGAGGGTATTTAATGTTGTCCAATGGGTTTTCAATAATATTTTCTCCGAAGTGTCTATATCAGTGAGAACAGCAATCCCTTAAAGAGCATTTTGGTGGCAGGAAGTGATACTGTAGCTCACCCACAAGCCCTGCTGCTTTGCTTTTTTAGGGAAGCAGCGAGTTCCTTGGCTGAGCAGTGTTACAACTGCTAAAGCCCAGGGGATGAGGCTGCTAAACTTGGGCTGCCTTTTTGTATGCAGACCCGTGGGGTGCATTAGTAAAGAGGAATGCTGTACACACAGTAAGAGAGACTAACTGAGACGTGATGGTCTACAGTTTTTGGGAACAATTTGCCAAGAGTCTTCATGCCTGTTCCCATCTGCAGGTTGTGTGCTACCTCACAGCATCCCATGCAACTGTGTCTTCTCTTCTGCTTTCTGCTACTGCTGTCTTCCTCCTCCCTCTTTTCTGTGCTACTTTGCCACTTTGGTTCTCCATTTTGTTAGTCTTTTCCCATCTGAATTTCACCCTTTGACTCAGCCTAAATTAAATATGAAGTAAAAAAAAAAAAAACAACAGTAAAACAATTCCCATGGCATTGTGAAGATGTTTACCACAACTGCTGTGTTCACAGTCGTTTTGGCATTTTTTCCACGTTGATGCATGTCTTGTCTGTGTGGCTACAAGCTTTTCAGGACTCTCACCAGCTCTTGCCTTGTGTTTCTCAGTGACTTTTGCATAACAGAGTCCTAGAATCATTGTGTCCCTGGGCATGACTGTAACAAATATAATAAACAAATACCTTACCCATCTTTTTCCACTTGATTGAGCTCTCCTTTTCACTGTCACTTCTTCACTTGTAACGTGTGAAGATGGGTCTGAGTGAAGAAAGTTGTTTTTAATACATTCAAATTTGCTCTGTAGAAAATAACGTGTGGGATATTCCAGATGTACACAACAAATGATGTGCAGAGGAGGCTTTGCTGAGGCTGTTTCACTGCAATATTAGTACAGATCTCAATTCAGGGCTCTAAACTTGCTTTCCATACATTCTGAGCACAAGTGACTGGAAGGATAATTCTGTCAGCTAGGTCTCCTATTTTTACATTTCTTCAGGTTCCTACCTTTAATATGAAATCATGATAGCTTTTAAGGATGAGCGTGTATTCTTCATTTCCTTAGCAAGGCAAATACTAGCAGTGCAATCCGGTTGTAGTATGAATACAAAGGTTGCCTATTAGAAAAAGAGGCATCTTTGCTACAGTACTGTATTCTTAGCCTAAGGTTTAAGTACATGCCATAACAAAGCAGCAGTTTCAAAATTTATTATCAGTGGGTATGAAAATATCCCAGAGACACTTTTCATTTTTGGTTTGCATCTCTCTCCTCTCTGTCAGCTATGTTGGCCACAGCTATTTACACATCTTGAGGGAGAAACAGATGTCAGCAATAAAGGCAATAATGGAGCTGATTCAGTTCTTCAGCTATTAGCCAAGATCTGCAAACAGATATCTTGATGATACCCTGCCATAATAAATGTGAGTACTTTTAACCTGGAAAGTATTCAAGACAGTGCATTTATTTCCAGTGGGTTTAATAGCAACTGGACTTCGATCTGTCTCAGTGCCAGCTTCCCTGTCCCTTGGCAAAGGCCCTTTCTCACCTTTTGAGCAAATGGTGTTTCCTAAGGATTGCACACTTCTGCAGTTCTTCCCTCAAAAATGGTAATGGGTGGTTTACAAGATTTTTTTTTCTCTTTTTTTTTTAAAAAAAAAATTTTTCTGAATTTGGGATTCAATTTAGCAAGAAAATGTGGTTGTACGTACTCCGAATAATTTATTTCCATACTAGGTGCATGCCAGTGCTGTGTTGTATGAGTTAAACACCACAGGAGATGGTGAGCAGTACCTGGAAATTTATTATTGGAAATGAATTCCTATTTACCAGCATAAGCATTTATTTATCTGGTGGTGTAAGCCCACTGTGGCACTGGTGGCCTCACTGAGCCAGCCCCAGCAGCTACCTGAGTCTCTTACAGCTCAGGTTAAGCAGTAAGAGCAGAGCCCTGGTGGGGGAGATGACAAGGCAGGAGAAGCAGGAGCATCCTGCCGGCTGCGGCTGACCCAGGCTGGAGGCTGCAGGGCTGCAGTGAGCACCAGCCCTGCTGGCAGTGAGCTCAGGGCAGATCCTGAGAGTGGCAGGAGGGGTATGTGGGCACTTCACTGCCTGTTGTTCTGTTATGGGAGGTGCTGCTGCTCAGCTCTGCAAGGCAGTAAGTGCGCGCACTCCCAACATGAAGTAAGGTAATCAACTGACAAAGCAATATCATCTGAGAAACCATTAGCTTTCTAATGACTCTTGCAGGTCTCATTAAAATCGGTCACTTACTGATTGTTCACATTACTGGAAATTTGAGTAAAACGTTGTGGGATTTTCCTCTGGCTGAAAAGTTAGGACACTTCTTTCTGTATTCTACAAACAAAATTAAAAATAAAGAATATTGGATTTTTCTCAGCAGGCATTAAGAGCTCAGTTTGTAATAGCTGCCTTTATTATTTCAGTAATCCCAATACCAACATTGCCAGTTCTCTGTCTGAACCTCTTTTCCAGAAAAAGCCCAACCTTTTCTGAGTACAGGACTCATTTATTACCTGTGCTTATCATGGCAAAGGGACCTAACAGTTCACTTATTTTTTAGATTATGCTTTGTGATCTGAATGCCTCCTGCTATGCCACCTCGCCATCACCAGTCCATTTTACTTCCCAGTGCAAACTCCCTTCATAGGTAGCAAATATGGAAACTGAATGAGAAAGAGCTTGTTCCTTGAAATAATGTGCTGCCAGCAGGAAGAGAGAAATACCTGATGCAGCACAGGTTTTGTTTTTCATTAGAATTTAAGTAGGCTTAATGCACTTTGGGGTTAGATCTAGGTCCTGGATGACTAACTTATGTAAAACTTTTTTGCAAATATTACTTCTGCTTCTCTAGTGGACAGGATGCAGCTTTGCTCAAGGAGGCTGCTGGAGGAGACCCATGAGGTGGGCATGCAAATGGGGTTACAGCTCTGGGTACCAAGGAAGGCCTCTCACTTTAATAGTCCATTGCATTAACTAGTTGTGCATCAGTAATCAGCTTAACAGATGTATTTCTAATACTCATGGAAATAATATAGGCGTGTTCCTCAATTTTTCACAATCATGTTTTTGTTTGTTTGGTAATGGAGTGGAAAATCTTTGCATACTATTTGCTAGAAATACAGTCAATTTGCTTCTGCCTTTTTGTACTGTGTAGCACTCCGTGATGACGTCCAGTTGACTCCTCCAGCTGTTAGATGAAATTTCAGTTTGCACTGGCTTATCTGTGTTATCTGGCCCCAGGCACTTCTGCAGTTTGTTTTTGATAGTGCCCATCAACCTAACTCCATACTCTCCGGCAGCAAATGAAGCCTGATTGGCGCCAAATACACTCTACATTTACAAGTAGTGAGTGGGCCGTCAATGCATGTTCATAATAGGGAATGAGTTGTTAGGGAGCAGGAATTTAATAATGCCTGGGTACTATCTAGTGGCATTAATGCTGGAAATAAACAACCACCTGAGCTGCCTCTCCAGCTGAGAGCTGTCTGACATGGAGTACTAGAACTTAGTTACTGAGACTATAGAAACTGAGGCATCTAGTGCTTGGTAATGCAAACAACCAGTTTGTGCCACTTACATTTTTAGGGGCAGTGAACTGTTACTGCTCACATTAATGCAGTTCCAAGAATTGGTGCATAACTGCCCTCGTGAGCAAAGAGCATAGAATATGGTACTCTAAGACCAGCACCGTGCCTCCTCTGTAATCTG
Organism: Lagopus leucura; assembly: GCF_019238085.1. Taxonomy (NCBI): domain Eukaryota; kingdom Metazoa; phylum Chordata; class Aves; order Galliformes; family Phasianidae; genus Lagopus; species Lagopus leucura. The sequence goes on along the minus strand of NW_024962255.1, from coordinate 6,583,751 downwards.
GATTGCAGACCAGGTTACTGTACCGCTTCCATGCTGCTTAAGACTGAACCATGCTTCTGTTTGCTCCAAGTAATGCCTTAGCTTGCTGAATGGCTTGCTGGCATGTTGTGCTGCTACCACCTGTGCTCAGCAGTCTTTGTCTGCATTCATTTATTCCAACAAGCTTATCTGAAGAGCAGATCATGCGTTTTGTTAACACAGACTGGACCTTTGGACAGTGTGCAAGCCTTGTATTAAAGCAGTCCTTTTTACCATAACAGCAAAATGCAACTGCTGACTATTTTTATCACTAGTATCAAATTTAATAAAAGTGCAACGATGGCAGAAAGGCAGCCTCCCCAGAAATCTGGTTCAGTATTCAGATAATATCCTGTCGAATTTCATTGTCAAGTCAGAATTGAAATCCACAGCCTCGTTATGAACCCACAAAAAGGTACACACTGGATTTGGGATCCTAGGGACTCAGGCAGCACAACTGTTCCTGTTGTGACAGACTTGGTGCTTTTATGCCTTCTTCAAAATAATTCACAATAATTTTTGAGGATGTGTCTCAACAAAAGCAACTGGGGAAAATATTATGCACCAGAGAGTGAGTTTGTAGGATTCTGGCTGGGATTGTTGCTGTGTATCTGGAATAAGGATTTCCTTCTATCATTTTGTTTTATTTTCATGGTGCTCTGAGTATCACACAAGAAGGAAATAAAGTTTGCATGTTACACTGCAACTGAATAATGTTTTCTTAATCAGTGTTCTGGTTCAGCTATCTTCACTACTAAAAATACACTTATACCTAAGCACATACAGCAAACAACTGGGCATTTATTGGTGTCTTATGGTATAGCTTCACCTACCAGGTTTAGAAAAAAGCACAGAAAGTGTTGTGCTGTAGAGACAGCCATTGGATCTGAGTCCTTTACATTCTAAGGAAGTCTACAGCCTTGATCAAGAAAGGATTTCCATTGCTGATTAATATAATGAAAGTACAGGCTAAGCTTCTTAACCTAAAACTCAGCCTTTGTAGCAAAAAGCTGAAAACCTACAGTAATGTCTACTGTTAGATTTTGTATAAGAACTTTCCCTTTTGATGCATTAGCTTGATAGTCTACTAAGAGTTTTTAAAGTACTTTACCCGAATTCTACAACTTTTTCCTCAAAATGTCCTAACTTCGTTTTTCTTTTTGCTACGTTTTCTGATATTCTGTTTGTCCAGTTTTCACTGATCCAAAGCATAAAATTCTTCTTTTTCTCTCTTTTAAGAAGTTTTTCTGTTCTTTTAAAAAATCTTCAGGGGCTACGAATGTACATAGGTAACTCAGAAATAGATTCTTTTAGAACTTCAGTCTTGCCATGAGCTTGCTCCTCAGTAGAAGAAGGGTAGCTTTGACTCACTTGAAGAAATTTGTGTCAGATGTTGCAAAATTAGTGTTTGAGAACCTCACACTGTGCATGTGCAGCAGATGGCTTTCCACAATACTAGCTACAGGCTCTTGCAGAGTCCCTGATGTGGATGGACACCAGATCCCATGGGCATGAGATAAACGCTTCCTGGGGGCTTTTCTCTGATGTATACAGAGCCAATTCTGAAATTCATCTGACAGTTTTGGTAAGAACATTCTGCAGTTTGGTTATTCTTCTTTTGAATGTGTATAACTCATCGTGAATACTATTTCCTAGTTTATTCCCTTAGTGTCTTTCATTAACATATACTGAGGGGGAGAAAACAGACTCGAGGGAGTCTTTGTTGTGCCCTTAGGAAGCCACTTGTTTTTACATTACATGACTGTTCCTTCTTTGTCCTGAAGAGCTAAACTAATAGGACAATACAGATGTCATTCCACTGCAGAGTTTGAGAGTTGACAGGAGACAGCAGAAACCCGGTTGCCTACCTGAAGTGTTGAAATTAGCAGATTAACGATTCTTATTTTAATTCAAGGCTTGTTTGCAGTTTGCTGCAGCTTCACTGAGGAGGGTGATGCCCCAGTTAGGTGTTTCTTCTTGATGCATTTCAGTTCCAATATGCACTCAGTAAGAGTTGGAGAAAGAAGGAAAGTAGAAAAGCATCAGAATTTTGAGCTGCAAATCCAGTTTAATTTAGTTCAAGATTCTAAATGAAGGATTTGGCTTTATTTTGCATTATTGGAGTTGATATTCTGTCTCTTTCACACATGCATCATTTCATTTTACCTTTTAAACCATTTCAAAGGTCCTCAGACATTTTTAGTAAGTAGAACGCAGTACAAGCAAGGAAAAATATCCATCTACATTACATTTCATTGTTTAGTTTCACATGGGAATTTAAGCTAATGCATGGTCTAATAAATATTTATTTACATGCTGTATACAATATGGCCTTTACTTTCGTAAGTATTTTCAAGGGCTTTTATTCCTGCAGTAGTTTGAGGGCTGAGAGTGTCTGCCATTTAGGCATACAAAGGCTGTGACTTGTCATGGTTGTTTCTGAGTGCACTAGCCTTGGCTTTATGGGTCTGCACTGTGCACTGTCTGCACTGTTCAAACCCATACAGGTTTGAATAGCAGAAATATACGTTTATATAGAAGCAAATTGTAAGTATTATTTTAGTATGTATTCAGTGGATAGCGGGGAAGAGGAATTGCTACTTGTTGATGCTGTCAGTGATGCAAAACAAAAACTGTGAAGTACACTGGGAGAGTTTTACATCAAAATACGGTAGGCAGCAGGTTGTGTGGATCATTTCACTTGCATATGATGTGAACTCAGGATATGGCAAATGCAGCATGTATGTTCACTGTGTGGCTTCTGTGTTCTACAGCTCCTCTACCTTGCCTTGAGGAAAGCTAATGATGCAGCACTAAGAGCAATGTGCAGTGTATCCCTCGAGCACTCACAGAACACACAGAAAGAAAACAGTAAGGCTAGTATAGGTATTCTACCAGTGAAGAAGAGTTACTGGTTTAACACTTCTGTTGGTTCTTCATCCAGAATTCTTTCCTCTCCACCTCTAGAGAGGACACTTCACTGTGAGACTAGCCATAAGATATCTCATAATCATAATGGCATCATAATGATGACACCTGTAGATGCATTCTGTCCAGCAGGCCCAACATGGTGAAGATCTCAGTTTTGGAAATAGATGATAATTAAGTTTTATACAAAAGTATTTTCTTTGATGCACTATATGTGTGAACAACCAATAAAAATAGATTAAAATTTGTACTGCGTTCCCTGGAATGCAAAGAAAGGCAACAGGAATTAATGAACAAACATGAAAAGTACATGAAAATGCTTTTAATGCAAATTTAAAGTACTGCAGTAAAGTCAAAGTCAGGATGCAAGTAAGAACAGTGGAGTGTAGCCAGCTGGCTCTGAAAATGTAGCTATAAGGTTTTCAGGTGAAAGAAATATCTAGTTATTACAAGTCTATAAATGTATGGGAATGGTCAAGACTGATCCTCATGTGAATTCAGAATTGTGGAAAAACCTCCTAGCCTCGAACTATTAAAACTGGATGCACCATACATATTTTCAATGTGAAGGGTTATGTAAAATATTATCAGCACTGCTGATAGGCCAAATTGTTTCCTCATCTTGATTTTAAAGCAGGGAAAGATGTCAAGAAGTGGCCACAATCTGTGTAGTATGTTTCATTCTAGGAATGGATTAATTAACTGTATGGGAGCTTTCTACCACTAGAGGTGAGGCGTGTATTGATTAACCTAATAAAATATTATTCATTGTATCATTTGAGGTAGATCCAGAGATATAGAAGATATAGATCCAGAGCATGTAAAACTATGGATTTGGGCTAGTGAAAAGGCCAGTCAAATACTTTCAACATTTCTGGCTGCTACATTAGCATCAGTCATTTGGGAAGCTTTATATGAGGAGCTAAATGAGGAGGAACAATACCACTGTAAAATAACACATACTAGACAAACAAGCAGAAAAAGCACAGAGACTGAATGCTTTCTAAACGATTGAATTAGTAATAGAGGCATAAGTAATTATGGAACTATTTTTTAAATGTTCATCTAAGGCTGGGAGGGGTGCACACCTTTACAGCCTAAAAGCAAGAAGAGAGGCTCTCAGCTTTCCATGACAGAAGGAAAGTTGTTCTTCATATGCAAGAAACTCTCATGACTACTAAGAGGGCAAAATTAGGATACGTGGTAACTTCTGTTTTCTTGTGCTAAAAAAGGCAAAAAATAGACAATAAATATAGCCTATGAGCATCATATTACAGATGTGAATGATAAATATGAGAGGCCATGTATGACTTGAGTTAGAGTTGGCAGTTGCTGTGAAACTCAGTGGGAAACAAGAAATGAAGGCACCCTCTGGAGCTCAGCCCTAGAGAAAGGGCTCAAGCACTGCACCTCTCTGCACAAGGCACGGCACTGACACCAAGCCATGTCTTGCTCTACTTGCTTTTCTTGCCAGGGGCATAAGTAGCATAAGGGGGACTAGATGTAACAGACTGAAGGAGTGTCAGAAAGGGCTTGATCTATTCCATTGATATCTTCAATGTTTAGGTCTGCAAAAGGTGGGGTGGTAACATTTATTGTCATTCTCTGATTTATATTGTAAGTAGATTTGTTTACTTAGTTTAAAAGGAATCTCATCGTGATAATTGATGCATCTTGATATTAACTTAGACTATGTTGAATGAGACATCCTTATAACTATCAAAGGTTTTTCACTTGGAGAAAGATCTATGCTGAGGCTTTTAATACAGCTCCTTAAGGCAATTCTTTCTTATCTCTTTTATTCTGACCCTTCATGCATAGCAGAAGTTCCACTTCTGGCCAGGTTCTGTAGCTTTGCTCCAGGGTGCCATACCTTCTGTTCTGTGTGCAACAGTCAGCATGTGGCTCCTGGCTTCTCAGCCTCACTTTGGTGCTCTGCCCTGTTCTTTGAGCAGCCACCAAATTCTTCTCCTGCTTTGCTGCTGTGCCTTGGGGCTGTGAGCCTCTGTGGGGCATAGAGATGAGGGTGACCAGCAGTGGGTCATCTTGCTTAGAGGCAGCAGCTCACCACCCCGGCTGCTGTTCCCAGCTGTTCCTAGCTTCTACTTTGAAAAAGGAAAATGCGGTTCAACTCTCTTACTTTCAGTGCTTGTCTCAAGAAATCCTGCGAAAATAAGTAGGTAGGGTTACAGTGTTAAGAGGCGTTTGGGCAGGGTAGTAGTGGCAGAGCTGAGCCACCCACTGAGCCCAACATGGCAGCATACTGCTGATTATGGCCTGACAACTTTCCTCAGCACACCAGAATGCAGCCTGCAGTGTCGATCCTGGTGCTATAGGCTGTGCCACGATGGTTTCTGTGTGACCACATCTGTATATTACAAATGAGTCATCCCCATAAACTCTGCTGTGCACAAGCAGTTCTCTCTGTGCCAAAGCGACGTGTGCGTAGGTGGGGGCACTGGGGGCTGCTGAGTGTGCTGCTCTCAAGTGCCTAATTTATCTGTGCAAACAACACATTAATACAGTCAGCAGGGGAAAAGCCAATGTGGCAGCAATGATTTACGTGCTGCAAGAGGATGTTTCCATAGGTTCTTTTTGCTTAGTCACTTGCAGGATGCTCATCTGTAAAGAGCAAGTATGGAGCCTGATGCTTAATGCAGGAAAAGCCTTTTCAGAAGCTGTTTGCTGCAAAATGTGCTCCTATACCACCCTCACAGAGTACAACATGCAGCTTTTTATATGGGTTTCCAAATTGGTTCCTTTATTTGCCACTGCTTATGGAAAAGTATTACGTAAATAATCTTCAGAGTGAGGAAGCATTTCTGTCCCTGCAGATATCCGTGTCTGCTTTCAGTGGCTTCTTGAGGAGAGCAGATCAAGGATATTTTAACCTACTGTTGAGCAAGCAAGGCCAGTCTGAGCACCTTCTTGGCTATATTATATCCTTTTAGACTCTTTACACCTACGAGAGCTTCCTCTCTACAAAGCTCTTCAGCATTAACTGTCATATGTAAAGAGCTTGAGTGACTAATCTGCGAGGCAAAACATAGTAGAGCATTGCAACAAAAGCATCCTGTCTTTAGGAATAAAACCAACCTCCAGACAGTACAAAATCTAAAGCAGACTAAACCACAGGGAGCACTGGCAGGAATCAATGGGCTGATGTCCACCTTTTGCTGCCTGTTGCCCTGTCTGAGGGCTCCAGCCAGCCAGCTGTGCCTGTGTGACAGCAACTGGGGACAAGAGGTGTCACTGTGCAGGAGGAATGCTCCCTTCAGTCAGATTTCCTGAATGAATCACTTTAAATCCTTGATGATGCCGATTAGATGGGCTCCTATCAAGCAGTGGGACCATAGGTGTACTTGTGGGAGCACATTGTCCCTGCCACGGCTTGCTGAGAGCAGCAGGGCCGGTGCTGGATGGAGGCAGGAGGCTGCAGCCACACCTGCACTTGGACTGCTTGTGTGAGCACACTGCTCTGCTTTCACAGGAGAGATGCAATTAATGCTTTCTAACGGAAATGAAATTCTATAGCAGCTGGTGATCCAAAATGCTGACCAAAAAAAAAAAAAACAAAAAAAAACTCTAATGAACTGTGCAATCTTCTTAATTTAGTTAGTTTACATAATTACATTTCTGCCTCCTACTCAGCTCAATAATTGCACGGATGCCCTATCTTGAAAACCCATCTTTGTGCCTTAATGGAAGGGTTTAAATTATGCTGACCCACACTGCTAATAACAGTGATCAATAACACCACTTCTTCTCTGTTCGTTTTTGAAGAACTATCTGTGCTGTTGTGTTATTGTCACTGTAATTGGGATCTACAGTAATAATCACCTCTTCCAGGTGTTGCAGAGATGGAGAGAACTGTTTCTGCTGTGGCAGCTTGGGACAGTTAGAATTTTGTTTTCTTTTTTTTCTTTTTTTTTGCCCTTCATCATTGTTTGAGAAATCAGTGAGCAATCGCCTGTTGTTCTGCAAATGATTCCTTGGTAGCAGCTTGAGTTTACAAACTAGTAGCTTGAGGCCAGCCAACTGGTGCCACATGGCGACACAGGACGTCAGTGGAAGGTCACTCGTTAATATCTGCTGAGTATCTGGCTTTGTAAATCTACCTACCTGAGATCAGTCTGCTGGTGTCAGGCCTGCGACCAAAAGCGATGCTCAGGTGCAGACTACAATTTTGTCTTTGAGAAGGTAAGGTTACAAAATTGTCTTTCCACTTCCATAAAAAACATTCAGCTCTTCTCCTGGACATAGGTTTATTTCAGGCTATTTCAAAACCAGTGATAAAAATACAGAAGCTAAAAAGCACTTACGAACCTACAGACCTTATGTGCTCCACAGGAAATGTTTATAATTGCATATCTTTTGAACCAGTCTGCATATATTATTGGTCTTCTTGTTGCCTTTAAAAATACCACTCACTGTTCAAGCAAGACACTCACCTATGGTGATCCTACAGGTTGGGGTTGAAATCACTTTATCTATTTATTTAATTTGTAGATGAAAGAAATTTTATTATTTTATAGTGTTTCAAGGCATTGAAAAACTAAATATAACTGACTTTAAAAAAAAAAGAAGCTCTTGAGCTTAAAACCCCAGCAGGGTTTTTCCTTGGTGTTGTTATTCTTTATTTTTTCCTGCTCATTCTGCAATGTTATTGGAGCTATCACTCTAAAGGAAGCCACGAAAAAATCTGCTAATGTTGAATCAGTCTACCGTAACTCCTGTCAAATCTGCTTCATATTAATGATGCCTTTTTCACTACTGGTGAAGTTTTGTCTTGCTGCCTTTGTTTCCTGAGCAGTAAGGTTGTTGCCCTCTGCTGTCTCGGGACAGTTCCAGTCTATCCCATTTGACTTCTTCACCCAGAGCACAGCTGAGATTTTCAGTAGGCATGGGGATTCATACAAAAACATGTGCCAGATATTTTGTCAGTGTTCTTCTTAGATTTATCTGGACTCATCTGGGCAGACTGGATAACACTGTTCATGTTCACTGCTTGTGAATGTAGATTCATCATCAGTCATGAGACACTCCAAGAAATTGCCACCTGGCAAAACTATTGAGGTCTAGGATTGAAGCACTTTACCAGGGTTGGATTTCTTTACCAAAGCTTAATTTCATTGGAATGAATGTGCTAGTCCCCATGGTGTGGTAGTGGTGCTGCAGTCACTTGGAAGACTGTGCGTTTCAACCAGCAGACAGCTCTAAAGGGTTTTGAATGATAAAGCTGGAATAGCCATCCTTGTAGTTTCAAAAGAGAGAAGCATTTTAAGAAAGCTCTGGGACAGTCTAAGATAGCTGCAGACAATGGCAAATGGGCCTCCTTTCCTGGAAGATGAAAAGCACAATGTTATTTGAAAGCATAAAGAATAGACTTGGCTCCTAGTTTGAAAACAATTTATTCCTAACATTAGGTGAATAGAGAAAAGTGTGTTTAAGCTCTGTGGTTTTGCAGCGTAACGCTACAGCGTGTGTGAGACACTCACTTCTGTATCAGAGCTAATTTCTCAACTTTGGAGTACTGAGTAGTTGGCCAAAACACAAGAAAGTCAGAATGTGTTGAGCTGGCTGTGATATTGCAAGGGCCTCAAACCAGGCTCAGCAAAGCTGCTGTGACCTCTGTGAAACAAAGCAGCCTCAAAAGCAGCCCCAGCTAATGCCAGATCACCTGAAAAATGCCAATCATCTGGAGTTTACTCGAAAAACTCATTTCAAGGGAAAAGGGTACATATATTTTTATCATTAGTAAGAGATATGTAGAGGCTCACGTTGACTTATTTTATGGATGAATTTGGCCTTGCAGTATGTGTACTTGTATGCTAAAAACAGCATCAAGTTTCTCCACAGAGTCCATTATTTTTGCAAGATTTATACTTATTTCAAGCTGATGATTTCCTGATTATACTGAATCCTTTTACTGCAGAAGTTGTTGATCTTTGCAGAAAAAAAAAAAAACAAACCGAGACTGACACACAGAAACTGTAGAGCTGTTATTTTGTGGTGACAGGAGAGATGCACCAGCATGCAGGTTTGTATTTTTGTAATGCATAGTTGCTCAAAAAAACAAACAAACAAACAAAAAAAAGCAAGCAGGGTTGAAAGAAATTGCAAGGACAACAGAGCAAAGCTGTTGTTTGGTAGATCTGCTTAGGCTGGACACTGGAAAGGAAGGGTGCAGGGATCATACTGCAGTCATCACTGCAGGAGGACCTGTCGGATGGAGGAGAGCATAACATGGTGTGCTCATCATGCGTTAGAGACAAAACAACCTGTCTGCAATTCTTGTAGCTCCCTTCTGCACCATGCAATGGGGCTCCCAGGGATATTCTGGGTGAGGAAGAACTTTCTGTCTGTTATGTAGGCCTGTCTCATTGCTTTTCACTGCACTTTGATACTGCAGGCATTTCCAAGTCTCTACAATGCCAAACATTGCCTCTATTTACCAACCTTCCATTGCTGATGTTCTCATGACTACAGCAGTTATTCCCATTGTACCACTGGTGTTGGAAGCATCTTGTGCCAATGCCTGCTTGTGCTGCTGGCAGTGTAAACCAAGACTTTTGAACTAACAGCCTTTTTATACCAGAGTTGTCCCTGTCTGTCCTTATTTGGGGCTTGTCAGCCACTCCACGCAGAGATGGTGCACTGAACAGACAGCTACCTCTGGAAGTGAAGATAGCAAACCTGGGAGGTGATGGTAGCACCCGAGCATATTCTGTGGGTATATGACATGACAGTCAAATGTCCTTCCTGCAGTTCGTTGAGCACTTGTCAACAAAATACATTCCTATAGCAAAGACAGTTGCAGCTGTGTGTTCAGGCACACATATACTGAGGATGAGTGTGAGGAACTTCAGTGCCAAGTCTTCCACCACATTAAGAAGGAGCTTCCCAGGCCAGGCCTCATTTTTAGTGAGGTTGCTCCAGAAGTTGCAGGTGAGAAAGTAAGGTTTTTGAATAATCCTGTTGATGTAATACTTTAACAGGGAAGATTTATGTTTGCTTTGTCATTTGCTTTCATTTTTTCTTTAAGTCCTCTCTGGCACTCCAAGACCCCCATGTGATCCCAGATGCTCTGGGCCCTGTGTAGTCAGGCAGATGGCAGTGCCGCTGCCCAGCCCTTCCCACCATGACCTTCTCGTTTGAAACCAGGAGGAGCAGACCCGCAGTTTGGATGCAGATCTGCAGTCTCCAAACTGCAGTGTGATGCTGAGGATGGTTCACCTGCCAGAGATCTGACACTCATAGGAGAAGCTTATTTCATGGGCTGCCTTGGTAACCATGCCGGTTTCACAGATGTCTAATAAACACTGTATTCTATTTCATAATAAGAAGTTGCATTCCAATATGATTGGCCTTCAGAAGAAAGATGCCATCAGAAGTATGCCTCTTAAGCATATGTGCTGGGCTCCTATGTGCAGTCAGTCATGATAAACTATCATTGTGGAGTTCATCTGGCAGCAAATAAGCTGAACAAATAAGTTTTTACATAAGGCATAAAAACTCTATGATGTAACTTAAAAACTAAATTATCATTCTTATCCCTGAAGGCTGAGTTGTTTAAATTTTCAACTTACTGAGTTTTATTCAGTTTGCAATACAATTTATTCACTTATTCACTTTGTAAATTTTCAAATACAAGTATGAGAACATGTTCAAAGACACTATGGGAACAGACTGATTCAACTTAAAAAACAACTTATCCTCATAGAGCTGTGCTTCTATTGTTATGTATTTATAGTTTTGGAAAATCACAAGTAAACCTGGGGAAAAACATTCAGTTAGTCTGAATTACTCTAATTTATCATTGGCATTAGGACAGTCCCTAGAAACTCTGAATGATAGGTGATAATTTACCGTGCTCTGCAATGCCCTACATAAAATAATAAGAAAGAGAGTGCCCATGCAAAAGAACTTAACATAAATAGCCAACACTCAAAAGAAGATTGATGAAAAAGCATTATCTTACCTATTTTCAAATATGCCTCTGGGATAGAAAAATGAAGTGATGTGTCAGGGGCATTAAAAAAGCCTGTAGAAGAACTTGAGCTGAGCTGATGAAGTCTCCTTGGAAATTTTCTAACGGAACTGCCATGTACTGGAAAATTAGCTTTTCAATGGATGTATTTTCTTTCTCATAACAAGCATTTCCTTTCCATATTATTTCTGTGAATTAAAAAAGGAAACAGATGACATCTTTTTTTTTTTCTTTTTTTTTTTCTTTTTTTTTTCTTTTTTTTTTCCCAGACAAAATATTGTTTTCAAGCATCATTCTAGAAATATTTAAGGGAAAATATGTGAAAAAGCTTATTTATGTTTGCATCTTTACTGAAAGGTCCTGTTCTTCTCTTAGCTCTGGCATTGAGGTGCTTCCATTCTGGTAATGATGAGGCCATCTGCGTGCTCCCTGAAAAGCTGCCACAAGTGCTCCAGCAGCTGTGTCCATGCCAGAGTGAGAGCTGCTCAGACACATTGCCAGTCCCATGTAAGCTGTGAGATGACAGCATGTATTCTTAGGGTTCCTTCTGTGCTGTGTGTGACAAAATATCTTGCCTGCAAGGTCATATTGCTTTTTTTTTTTTTTAATGTAGGCTGAACATGTGACTGTGGAATGTGTAACCCACTAGTGGAGAAGAAAAAAAAAAAGCAAAATACCTTTACCGTATAATTAGTAACAAATGACTAGAGAGGCCCAAGAAAAAACAGCAAAACATGCCAAACTTTGGTGCCAGGAGAGTTTCTGGCACAGGGACAGTTCCCTGAGAGAAGACAACGTGATTAAAAAAACCCACATTTCTCTGTTTCTCCTAGACTAGGGTTTCTTCTCACAAAATTGAGAATACCTTGAAGACTTCAGTAGCCCAGTTTGCTGGCATGCAGACGAGTTCTGCTGCAGCAGAACTGCACCCCTCCTGAGGCTCTGCACCATGAAGGCAGGCAGCAAGCAGCTACACCAGCTGTGCAGTGCTCAGAGTTTGACCCATTGCTGTGGGGATTTCTGCAGAAGATGGCCTTATAGCCTCTATACGCAAGTGAAATGGCCCAACAGGGGCAGGAATACAACTGAGAACTGGGCCAACGCTGTCCTAGAGCAATTTAAGACAGAAACTGTCTGGGTTTATGCTCATATACAGCTGTTTCCTGTAGTGCTGGGGGTTATAAAATGTGCTCTGTTTTTGCTGTCAAAGACCTAATTTAAAGCCATATTCTTTAGGAACTGTAGAAGCTGGAGAGAAAAACAACAACAACGAAAAACCCAACAGACTAGGACAACATTTGTGTCCATTTGTTTCTCTCATCAAGTTAATAACGCCTTCTTGCAGTTCAAAATGGCACAACATCTCAGAGATCATAACAAATAAAGGCTACCTCTTGTGTTGCAATCATTCACCTTTAATAGGATGTAAAAGACAAGTTCTTTAGATTTATTGGACTTTACTGCATTTTTGAAAAAGCATGGACAATACTCTTTATTTTAAAATAAGATGAAAAGGAGGGGCTTTGTGCATTTTCAAGAAAAGTATTTTGCATGCACAAAATTATCATTAAATTGTCTAGTTCTTTTATTCAAACAATGCTTTATGTAACAGTACAACCTATCTTTTGCTTAGTTATCCAGGAGCTTACAAAACTGAAGGAGCAGGAAAATGCCAGCAGTGAGAGAATCAGAATGGCAAAACCTCTGGTTTATATAGATTTGCATGCTGCTAACGCACCTGAGGGTCAGCAGCCTAATAGAGGATTCTTTTTGTTTTCTCACTCAGCAGAATTAGGTAGCTGTCTTCTGGATTTTGGTTCTTTTTTGACATGTATGACAGAAGACACTTGGTATCTTCTTATTATTTATTTTTAGTTCCACCTTTGGGCCAGGTTGCCTAAACATTGGTCAGCAGCTGCCCTACGGACATCCAGTCCACTAGGTAGAATTATGAGACGCACGTAGAATCTCTTTCAATAGCATGTGAAGTCTTGCAAATACAGTTGAATGCTGGAGAGGAAAGTAACTTTCTTAATGCTGAGATAAACTGCAATATTTTTGTTAATGCTATTTAACCTGATGTGACTAAGGACTTTTATCACACTGTGTCTTGTAGTAAATGTTACTAAGCCCATTCTGAGTTTAGAAGCAGAAACCACAGGTACACTTGGTGTCTGTTACCCCTACGAGCCATAAGCTATGACAAGCTAACAAAACCAGCAGTAATAACTTCATTACTTCAAAAATGCAAGGACAGGAGACACAATTTCAGGAGTTTCACATAACTTCTCCAAGTCAGCTTTGAACATCCTAAGAGCTGCTGTACTTTAGGTGTTTATGTTTTCCTTGCTTACCTCAATTAACACCGTGATTGGCTACAGAAAGCACTGCAGCTGGCACAGCTTTGAGGAACATATGTTAGGAAAACATCAGTTTGCCTGGAAGCTGATTTTAATGGGATAGTTCTGTAGCTGATAGCAAAGTGGGGAAAAGATTCAGAGCTTTCTTCTTCAGGCTATTTTTTGAATTGCAAACCAAATTTCCTTCTCTTGCTTTCTGAAAGATAGAAAGAAACTTCTAATACCGCAGAGGAAAATGCAATTTCTTAGGATTGCTTAATGTTCTTTGTTAAAGTAAGGAAAAGGTTGTAGTGTTTTTATCCTTTGTCTTTCCTTAAAGGAAAGTCTTATGAGGAGAGAGAGGGTGAGAGATGTGAGATGAAAACCAAAAAGACCAGATGACCCTGTGGATAATACAGTTGCCTAAGAATGAAGAGATCACTTTTCCTCATAGAAGGGAAAGGGAGACAACTGTTAGACTGAAGCCTTAGTAGATGTTGTAGCCTGGAGCTAGTTCTGTGAAGCTTTTAGAGAAAAGAACAGTTAAAGAAACTGGCACATTGTTCATCGGCAATTGGTGGAATAGGGAGTCATCTTTGTCTGTAGTAGCCTGACCAATGCTCAAACATTCTGTTTTTCCGAGAAGAAGCAGAGAGGCAGAGGAGTTGCCAGCCCTTACCAGGAGGTGCTGTTCTCACTCAGGAATGCAAATGACAGGAATTCTGTTGCTCTGTAGTTTCTACTTGTCTTTCCCTTCTCTTCAGTAAAGTATATGTCCTGAAAAAGAGCCCACAATAACCTCAGCTGTGGGATTCAGTCTTTCTGAAGATAGAGTGTTAACTACGAGCACATACCTGTTCTGGAACAAAAACATGTTCGGTCCTTTTGAGCAGCTTTGACATTGCTGCCAACAGGATTGCTGCTGGACAGGGCAGCAAGGAGTGCCCTCACTGTATCCTGTTCACCTCTATAACTGCAAAAAGCTGGTGCTCTTTGGTTTAAAAGAACAGATTGTATCGAGTCAGCTGTTAGCTGTCACCAAGCAGTTGTGCTATAATGGTTCCCTAACACTCCACCCAGGACTGGTGATCGTGATCCACTCCACTCCTTTTCATAAAAGTGAATATCCTTTAGTTTTAATTTCAGAACCCCAAGTTCAGTTTTTGGCCATGTACTGAGCCCTCTTTCAGCTTGGAGAGTGACCCTAAGAATACCCACCTGAACAAAATAGAGCAAGGCAATGAGACTTTTCCATGTGTCAGGCCCTGGGAGATTCTTGCTGCACAGGAGGGTGAGGAGAATGGAAGCCTGGAGCCCTGCAGCATAAGAGAGGGGTTGGTTCTGTGCTTTGGTTTGTTTCTAGATGGTTCCTGAATTTTGGGAAGTGTTTGATGATTCTACTGTCAGTGTAAACAGAAATAGACAGCGAGTGATTCAATTAAATGATAAAATCTGTTACCAATATGCCAGAAAATCTACTGGAGGTAAGCAGCAGGCTGAGGCAGATGTATAGCTGCCATCCTGTCCTTAGTGGGTGCCCAGCTGCTCTCTGGGCTGATGCGGGCAGTGCTGGGAGCAGGAGGGGGAGAACTTTTGTTTTTAAGCACTTAAGTGCCTATAGTTCAAAAGCTGTGAGTACAATTTCTGCACAACTTCTTAGCCTGCATCAGAAGACCTGATGCAATCTGCAGACTACATAGCTTCCTATGAAGAAATTTCTGTATAGGAAAGCTGGCCCTTTCACACAGAGGCGCTGGATTGCTGGAGTACACCATCATGAGGCTGGAAAGAGGCTTTCCTTCTTCTGTGGTGCGAAGCACGTGGTTTTGATGCTCTGCTCTAATATACTTAAGAGGTTTTAGAAAATTGCGTTCTCTTCTGGCAGGAGAATAAAAAATAATCCTGCCAAATCCAGAACGAACCTAAAATTAACCCCATATAATGAATCGGATGTAGTTAGGCAAAGTAAAACACCAAATATAAAGGTCCAAATTTCAGGCAAGGAAGAGAAAATAGGGAGAGCTGGCATAATCCCAAGATTGGTGAGCATATGGTTACTGCTGAGTCACAACCAGAACCACACATGGAGCACTGGGGAAAGGACTAGCTTAGCCCTGGTAGCACAGGTGAAGGCAATTTAGCTGTGGGACTGAAAGGGGTGGAGCCTGGCAGCACCTCTCTTAGACCCCATTTAAGGGCTGACTGGGATGAGGAAAGGTTTTCTGGTTGGAGATCCCTCCTTTATGGAGTCTTTCCTGTGAGCCTAGATCTTCAGAGGTGGGTAAGCATTTTTTCTTTATAACACTATTTGTGCTGGTCTTTTCGTCATCGTGCCTCCTATATCACCATTCTATTGCCTTGGTTTTTCTGATTGTTGCAGTGAATCTGAAAGAAGTGTTCCTTGTTGATCTGTTGGTTGATCATTACTGCAGGAACCCTGGTGTAGGTGAAAACTGAGCTGTTTCATTGTGGGTGCAAGGACCTAAATTCTCAGGTAACAGGGCTCATTTACTGTCATAATCACCCAGGCCAGAAAATAACAACTGAAAGCAACAGAACTTCTCAACCATCCTATATAGGTTGTTATTCAGTTGAGCATATTCTAAGATTTTAATGAAAACTGACACCTGTCACTTTCTGGCTGCAATCTAATAGTATCTATGTAAAATATTTTTCTGGAAAGACAGGGTTGTGGTTAATTTTAGCTGTATATTTTAACTTCTGAATGAATTTGGCAGTGTGTTTCTCTTCTGAAAATATAACAACTCATTCTCTGAAAAGAGAAAAAAATGCTTTTCCCATTAATACACAGTAATCATCTGTTGACAAAAGACTGTATGGAGACCTGGGCATGCATTTATCAATAGGACTTGAGTAGTCTACTCCTTTTCTATCCCACTGCTTTGAGAACTTTCTTATTAACGTAACCTCAGGTGGGTCTGACATACAAGTTGCTAGCCCAGAAACCTGATGTACCCATTGGACTTAATTTTCCAAAGGTGGCACTCTAAGGCTGCTTCTAGATTTTATTTTAGCTGCAAAGTGATTAAGGTGAACTGCAAAGAAATTAATAAGTAGTGTAAACCAGTGGGAGGTTTTTACACCAGCTGAAGTGAAATTTGACCCTTTGGGAGAAGTCATGAGAGCCAGAGAGAGATTTTTTCATTCAGGCTGTTGTGGAGAAACAGCAGTGATCAGCTCCAGCTGTCTCTCACTAAAGCCAATTACAGGTGTACTTCCCCACATTTGACATCTCATTTTCTAAGGCTGTAAAGTTAGGATAACGTTTAGTTCATTATCTCCCAGTGGCACTGTATATATCACTTTTTATGTTTTAATGAAAGATAACCACAAAGCTGTAATGCATGCCTTTCTAGTGCAAGGAGTGAGGAATTGCTTTTTGATGGTTTCTGTAGCTGTTATATTTTAACATACGGGGATAAATGGGGCTGAAACCCATGTGAGCAGGCGGTAAGGGGAAAAAGCTGCCTTCCATGTGAGGAAGTGTAAGTATAGGAAAACTTAGCCTCACAAGTTTATTGCAGTCCTTCCCAAAGGGACCCTCAGGATTGGTAGCATATAAAGAACATCAAGAAGGAGTGATGTGTTGATGAGAAGTGATCCTCTATCTAAGTAATACTGGCAAGAGAGAGGAGAAACGGTTGGACTGGATGATCTTTTAGGTCTTTTCCAACCTTGGTGATTCTGTGATTCTATGAAAAATGGAGAATTCACTTGGTATGTGCTATTCCATCTTTCCCTTTTCTAAATTTACACTAGTAAGTCTCTTTCTCCCTGTCATGTGGTGTTTTTCCCCAAAGAATAACGCAAATCCGACATATACAGTCACTCATTCTCTTCCTGAAAACTGTGTGATATTATTATTCACGATTTCTGGAAGGAATCTGAAAGGTGTTATTTTCTTCTTCTCTTACATATCCTCAACCTGTTTTTTTGTTTCTTCTGCAATTCAAAAACTTGGATAAAATAGTAATTTTAGAATGGCTTTGTAGAAAGCTCATGTAGTTCATAGAGAAGACCCAGAAAAAAAGATGTATGGGAAGAGTGTGACACATCTGGGCTAAAACTTAGGAAAGAAAATGAACTTTTAAGAGGGACTCAACCGTATAAAACTTCTAATAGAAACTTCACAAGATTAAAGAAAAGTTCAGGTCATCTTGTTAAGGTTTTTAAAGCCTCTTCTGGTTCTGGAGATACAGAGATCTACAGCGGGAGTGTCTTACTGTTCTCATGGGTGGAGTTTCTACCTATCTTAATGGGATAAAATCCCAAAGTGCTGTGGAAAACTTTCTATGGTATGAGACCCCCAGTACGTGTAGGTGGAGCCAAAAGGATTTCTAGTGGCTTCAGTGTAATGCATGGCAGTGACAATGAAATGCTTACATGTTACCTGGATTTATGTGGATGGGTATGGCTGGGACCAAAGCATAAACATATGAAAAGCTCTGTGTTTTTATGGACCCAAAATGCTGAATTTCTTGACCTCCTCAAATCTTGGCTGAAATTCATGTGATGGTTTTTGTTGTTGTTTGGTTTTATGAGAATGGTAAAAGCCAAAGTAAACTCTGGATACCAGCTGTTCATCTATCCCCAATCTGTTCAGAGCTCTTTGACAACTTCTGCAGTGCAAGTTTGATTTACAAGTACAGGAATACAATAAAAAGAGAGAAGGAAAAAGACGTGACAGAATATTCACGTATCTCCCTTGTATGCTGAGGAGTTCCTGCCTTGGCCACAGTCTTTGTGCACACATGGATTTCAGTGAAATGCTCCTTTTTTAATGTTGAAATGTGACATTTCTAGTCTCTCACACCAGCTGCCCTACAGCTCAGTGACTCTGCTGTAACTGAGCCTCTGTGTCATCTGTGATGTGGACTGCACTGATAGCTTAGGAACCAGGAGCTGCTGCTGCCCCTCTGTATTACACTGAATTACAAAGGAGTTTTGCTCATGGATTGCTATATTTGCACCAGAATTGTCTCTGGGCCACCTACTAGTGGTTCAGCAGAGTAGGGAGCAATGCCTTTGATATAAGGGCTGCAGTATGTGAACTCTGATGCTTCTCTTTCAGAGTTGTAGATCTGTGGCCATTTTCTAAAGCAATGAAGTATCAACCCCTATGCCACCTTACTGCTCTTGCAAAAGGCACTGCTTTCACTGTTATTTGCATGGTCTTTTGTGTGCTTCTGGAATGTGTGTGTTGTTTCTGTACAAAACTGACATAATTCAGCAATGGTAGTAGGAGGTTAAAATTTGGGTGCTGACTATCAGATTTGGGTGGAGACATCTCTGAAAGAGTGCCACAGGGGTGTCGGAGATTGTAACCTGCACTGGAATGCCTGCCTGCTTCCTCTGTGGCAAGAAAAGGAAGCTTGATCATGACAAAGATATCAAGGCTATCTGTGGCAACTGATTTGGCAATGTCAAGGCTTCCGCACAGACTAAGTGATTGCAAACATGTTAATAGCTTTAATTTAATCTCACACAGTTCAAGTTGTCTCCCAGATTAATAGATAATTCTCACATAAGTTACATCAATCTTCTGCATTAAGATGAACCTTTTATCAACTAAAAATATAAAATTGCAAAAACTGGGGGAAATTAGAATATGATAACAGAGCTGAGACTGAGGAAATGCATCCTTCAGTTTGCTTATTCATGCAAGTATTGTTTTTCCACTAATTTGCTGTTGACTGTTAAGTATTCTTCCTTGGAGGTTATTCCATACCTCAGTAAAGTTGTTTGAGTCATAGATCAGAAAACTTAAAGAATGCGAAAGCAACAAATGTTACTCCACAGGTGATGTAGGAATCAGTCGCTGGGAATATAATTTGGTCTATGTCAATAACACCAATTTAATGAGAAAATTGCACGTTGTCCCAGTAGGTAGAGGTGAAACAAACATCGGTAAATATGCAGCTGTTTTTTTTGCTAAGGACCATGAGAAAGATTACTGAGAACTGGATGTAACACCTTCTTGGAAGTTCAGCAAGACTATCTCCTCATCAGGTCGCTCCAGTTTTATTGCATCAGAAAATTTATTCAAGTAGTAAAATGAGTGCTGAATAGAGATGCTGGGTGTTCCTCACAGTTTGTGTACTCTGTTTGCACATGCATTTAGCATGAAAAATCAGGGAACCAAAACAGAAACTGAAGCATAGGATGTCTATGGCCATCCTGGTCACACAGGTAAATAGTAAGGAAATATTTCTACACTGAGCTGTTCAACACTGAAAAGCAAAGTCCTGGAATGATACTTTCCCTTAGATCTTTACACCTCTTCCATCTCCTGCTTTACTTGGAATATCCTCTCCTAGTTTTTTTTTTTTTTCCAGATCATACTTCTAGTGTTTACATGCCCTACACCTCAGCTCTGCAATGCCTCTTCTATTAGCATCTTTCTGTGCAGTAACCACTGATCTCATCCCCTCCCTCCATTCATCCTCCTATGAACTTGATTTTGTATTGAACTTTTCTATATGTGTGGAAGTTCTCCAGACGTTTAGAGATTATTTTTCTCCTGTGCTGAGGTCTGACTGTGCCACACGCCAATTGTCTGACCTGAGTAAGTTCACACAGCAATTGTCTGAACATTCTTTAAAATTTGATTTTATTACATATGGGAACTCTATTAACCCCTTTTTTGGTTTGTATCTTCAGAACTTTTCAAAAGGTCTTGGATATACCTGTCAAATGAAGGTAGTTCAGTATCTCGTGTTCACAGAGCTTTGCATGAAAAAGGCAGAGATGTTCAGTCATGTGTACTTGGCTGGCCAGCAGATGATAACTAGCCACTGTTATTCCCAAGAGAAACACTGCTATCTTGAAGGAATGTAATTTGAAACATTGATATTCACTGGCAAGGAGCAGCTTGGAAATGAGTAATACTGAAAAGGAGAAAGAGGAATTGCCAGCTTTAAATTTGATCTGATTGTGTACAATGATACAGTGGGGGGGGGAGGGAAGGGGAGAAAGCCCAGTAGGTGTTATGCTTCATATGTAGACTTCTCAGCACACAGCTATTCCTGTTTCTTTAACCTGAGGGAGAACAGAACCTAGAATAAGTCACTGAATTCTAGTAATGCAATAAACATGCATCTCCCAAAAAAACGAAGGCACCTAATAAGAAGTATGTTGCTAAGACAGGCTACAAATAAAATACAAAGAGAAGCCCATGTGTTCCTAGTAGAATGAGATGTGAGCAGAAGAAGATTAAGGGATGAAACCCTAAATTATGTCAGACTGATATGAACACAATGAGTAGAATAAAGTGGCTAGTCAAACTGGACATCAGGTATAACAAAGCAGTACTCCAGTGAAGTAATTAGAAGTCTCAACACTTCTAAAGGTAGACCAGAAGTACAGAGCTGGATGAGCTACAGGAAACACAGGAAAGAAGTGAAAGTAATGTTTGTTTGCCTTCTTCTTTCATCTGGAAAAGCAAAAAGCCCCAGTGATGTTTTGCTCTTCAAACATATTCAGAGAATTACATCATGAAGCAGTAAGGTAGCTAAGATGTCTCTACCGAAGTCCACAACTGTGCTTCACTCCTGAAACTTGCCAAGTAAGCTTTTTTTTTTCTGCTAAAGCATCAAAATCATGGTCGGAAGGACCTTACTGCTCTGAGAACTAGCAGTAGATTAAGAACTCTGAGATGACCTGCTTGGAGTCTAACCATCCAGCTAAACAGAACAAGGATTATGCTGCCCTTTCTGTACACACATGTAGTTCTCTAATATTTTGAAGGTTTAAATTGCCAAGAAAAAGAAGATAACTGTTAAACATCAGCAAACTGAACAATTCAAGAGATGACAATCATAGAATAATTCACTTGCAAAGGATTTCAGAGATCATCTAGTCCTGTCTCATGAATCGGTCAACAATAAATTCAGACTGGTTTCTTAACGAAAGCTTAAGAAAAAAATCTTTAGACTGTCCAATATAAAATACTTTTATAATTAAAAAAAGTCCCTGAAAAAAACTGAGAAACCTAATCTTAGTAAAATCTTCCTCCAAAACTTGTAATTATTTTACCTTAGGTAGAAAGAAAAAGGAACATCTGGAAACTAACTGTTAATACTTACCTCCATCTTCTGCAGAAAGAATATTGTTTCCTAAATCAGCAGGGTTACGTAGCATGGCTAGACTTCAGCATTGCTTATGTGCAGGCATGTCTTTTTTTTTTTTTTTTCTGAAATGGGATAGTTTAGACTCTAGTCAAACATGTGAAGGACTTCCCTTAAGAAGAGTACGTAAAACCACAGTTCAAGGTGCCATGAATGAGACTTCTCATCTCACAGATTGTAGAAACCATCCAGTTTTACAGAATCTTGTGAATATGTGGTTTTATGGTGTCTCTACACTGATAACCTATCCTTGAAAATGTTCATGCTGTAATGCTTGAAGACCTCCTTCTGTGTCCCCAGCTGCACTCTTTCAACTTGTATTGTTTGTCCTTTCTGCACCATTTTTCTTTTTCCACTTCTTTTCTTGTCATCTTCCTCCTTTTTGTCCCTAAAGGCATACAGTGTTGCAGCTGCTAGCAGTCCCTGATCTGATGCTACCGTAGTACAGTGAGCTGTTTAATTCTCCTAGACATCTTCCTACAGCAACTCTCTGTAAAAATTTGTTTTGCTGAGAGCAATTCATGTCATCTAATGAAGAATTGAAACAGGAAATCTTACTAAAGGTAGAAATGCTGTGCACTTCCCATATCACAAGTATGATGCTGTAACTCATTTTGACTATCACAGATTTTTGTTCTTCTCTGAGATTATTCCTTCTGCCTGGCCCTTATTTTAACAGGGTAAGTTGTGATATTTTCTCATCACTGAAGTAAAGGAGTCTGTCAAAGATATTGGTATTCCTCTTCAGCTCTGCTCCTCTGTGAGCTAGGCTCATCGAGGAAAGGGTTTGTATGATACCCTCCTGAACATGGATTTTCACTTGTATTTGTTTTTGGGTTTATCTTTTTCCTTGGAATATTCAATGGTTCTTAGGGATATCATCATTAGGTAGCTGGGGCCACTGTGTTATTAATTACCCTAACTAATTGCCTACTGCATATCTGAATTACTCATCTAGACTTTTGTTTACAGTTAGTGAAATATACAAATATTTCCAAGTCATTATGCAGCCCATCCGAAACTTACAACTGGTACATCTCTGATGGGAAATGCTTTGCTCAGAAGGGCATTTGATATCAGAAGCATACATTCTCCTTCATAGAAGGAGAAGCTAATTTGAATCCTGCCCCACATATAGCTTAAGGCTGTTAATTTCATTCTGTCACAGGGTAAATAAAATCAAGCAGTGAATTGTCTAAAGTCATTTTCATTCCATTTCTTAAGTCGCATGATGAGTACTAACATGATGTGTTGAACTTCATGCATGCTTGTGTTCCTCAGTGGCTTTGTGAAGAACTGCCTGCTCAGACTGTTTTAGGTATTTACAGAAACTCAGACCAGGGATGTGCGGGAAGCATGATTCTGACTCTCTAGTTTATAGATAAAGTGTATCTCATGTGGCACAGCTTTCCTTGCTTACAACCTAAGCTTCTGAAATAAGGCAATTAAATTATCAGGAACTTTTTTTTCTTTTAATTAACAGGATGCACACATACCTACTTCTTGTCTCTGGCAATTGTATATAAAAAAAAAAAAAGCTTGAAAATATGAGCTTCTTGAGCCTGAAGGCAGCTGAAATGCAGCTTTCAGATGTGCAGCAGGTTTCACAGGGAAGATGGTGAATACAGGGGGCTTTTCCTATATTCTGTTAGTGCAACATTAAAAAAATAAAAGAGGGGCCGGACCATATGTGGCATGAAAATTAAAAACAAACAAACAGAAATAATGGAGCAGATCAGTCATGCTATAAAAGTGGAAATGAAATTTCATGTGAGGGCCTTAGTCCCTAGTTTGATCTGAGAGCCTGGCATTTCCCTCTGCTTATTGATGGACTTTAGCTAACTGTGTTTTGGATGGTGCAAGACTGGAAGTCCATTTGGGGTTGTGCACCTTGAGCCTCTGTGTGCTTGAGCAGTTTTGGTTATCAGGATACAGTTTTCTCTCTGTTGGAGGTAACTAGTTTGTCCTTGCTGGAGGTGCGAATTATGGTGTTCATCTAAAAAGAGTAGAAATTATGTTTGAGAGGAACACAGGTTAAATCTGTCTCTTAATCCAGACAGATGAGCCTGAGATGATGATGGACAAATAACTCTTCCCTCTAGTTGAAATTTCTGCTACCCTGAAACAAACTGAGCTTGAAAAACTCTGTTGAAGGGCAATACAGAAGTAATGAGAAGGACTTCCCTCCATGCCCCAACTGGGTTGGCTGGGAGTGCTTAGGTTTTATTGAGGCTGAGGTCCTATTATGTGTAGCACTACCATCTTAAAGATTTCCCCTGTAATCAGCCATTTCATTAATCTCAGCTAACTTTGCTAGATTATTATTGAGGCAGCTGCACACCAGTGTGAAAATGTAAGAGTTACTTTGATTTGAGCATGTTTTTTCAGTAGCTAATGTATCTGATTAATGTGGCTTCTTCATCTTTAAATTGAGTGTAGTGTCCATCTGCAGATCACTGTGATGGATTTAGGTTCTTACATTAGTGCCTATAATACAGCACACATACACACAACTGTCTCATTGTTAACATTTACTTGGCAATTTTTATCAATGCAGTTTTTCATATCCTTTGCCCTCATTATAAGGGATTCATTGGTGCACGTGTGTTGTATAACCAGGACGTCTATTAGAAGCTATTATGGTTTTACAGAGAAAATTGATAAACAATAGCAATCTCATGAAATGCTCTCTTTATATTCCGAGTCACACAAGTTTTCCAAAATTCCAATTTAAATAATAAGTGGACCTCTAGCGATATTGCAGCTATATTCTGATTATATCATGTATGCATCCAGTTGCTATTGATTTCATTAGATTAAGCCTTGTGTAATGACCTCTAGGCCAAGAATTTAGCATTAAATTTTAATAAAAGCATTCTATTTAAATTAAATCAGTATCGATGTCAATTGCACCATAGCTTTTATTGCTCTGAAATAGATGTAATCATTACAGGTTCTAACAATATTGTGTCTACCAACATTCTATTATCTCATCAGAACTCTGTTATGCTGTCCAAGCTGATGGACATCTAGAAAAGAAAAGAGAAATAACCAAAATGGTGATGTTAGGTGACATTACTGCTCACCCACATAGTCCTCATTTCAGAGGCAAAGCTGTCCTTTTATTTTCTGTCATGCTTGATGGTTCATTTACAACTAATTTCTGAAAATGCTTCCGTCAACAGTTTTAGAATTTGATCTCTACTGATAATCATGCAGGTAGCATTAATTTTCCTCAGTTTTCTGAAAAGCAAGTGTTCTTGGAGTGTAAATATAGTGAAATAAAACTGCACTTGCATGTGAAGGATTCATTAGGAACTGCTTACCTAGCATAGCCCGCCTGACAGTGCTGGCTCAGCTGGATCTACTAGAGCAAGCCTTCATTTTATTGGTGCTGGGTAACAACCTCGCAGTATCATCTCTTCTGAGTGCCATAGGTTCTTTTCATTTTCTTATGTTTTCTGGAGGTGCTAACGACCTTACAGTAGTCGTCTCATTAAACCACTGAGCGGTGTGATTTCACTAATTGTTGTATGAGGCAGGTGTACATATTCTGTAAGATGTCCTAGTAATCCAAGTTTCCTAGCAATAGGCTTGAAGCTGCAAATTTATCCTTTCTGTCCTAGTATTTGTCATGTTTTATGCCTCTTTGTGAACACCAGTGTTGACTGGAAGGTGAAGGGTATTGTTTGTTTGCTTTTCTTGTGTTGAGAAGGTAGTACTTAGTACTTGTGCTATGTTATGGGTCAGTGCTTGTCTTTTAAAGATACTTGTTTTGTCTTTCATCCAGCAGGACTATTAGGAGGAAAGAGATTAAGTTGCAATAGTACTTGCTATTATGAAAAGTCAAAATACGCTTTAAAACGTTGCATTTCTGTTCTTTGGCATTGACAATTTCTTTGCCTTGGAGAGTACGTCTCATCCTCAGCGTCGGATTTCTCAATTGAGTGGGCACTTGGTCAAAATGAATTGGGGCAAAGCATTTACTAGCAGTATTTTGTAACATCGCCTAAACCTTCTCTCATCTTTGCCACACCATCCGTTTCACAACTTATACAGACTCCAGACTTTAACTGCAGCACAGTCCTTGACTGTAAAGCTAGGTCGCATTTCTTTCTCCAGGTCAGAATTTGCAGAATCATCTTTGGTAAGGAAAGATGGCTGCAATTCACCACTGTTCTTCAGTAATTCTGGCCTAGCTGGCCATGTATCAGTCCTGTCTTGTCCCTCCTTAGCTCCATGGTTCTGATGGAATTTCACACAACTTCATGAGCAGAGCTGGCTAGAAATCTGGCTGAGGAAAAATGTCTGTGACAAAAAATCAAGAAGCTAAATTTTGAATATCTCAGCAAGACTGATCACATTGGACCTACTGTATACCTTGTGATCTGGAGTTCATTTTTGGTTAACACTCTGACAGCAGTCATGGCACTGTTAATATTTACTGGAATATTAAGGCATCTTCACAGATTTGAGAGGTGCTTCTTTTGCTGCCTCTTCACCAGGATTTTACATTAGCGTAAATATACCAGCCCCTCTAGTTTATGTTACTTTCTATCACAAAAGGCAGTTTTACCTTAACCATACGTGGTCAAACAGAAGTACATGAATATGCTGCTAAAGGAATCCCAAGTTTTGCCATAATGACCACCACTCTTTTTTTCCTCACCTGCTTCTTAAAATCAGCTGGTAGCATTGCTAATTCCAAAACAGATGCTGCTTCTGCACAATGAGTCACTGGGTGTATACGTGAACAAAAAAAAAGACAATTTAATGGCCATCTCTGAAGTATTGAAATGTGTCAAACTTTTCTATCTACCAGCTCCAGTGACCTTTTCAGAATTCCCTGACCTGTACATTAGCAAACATGGTGTATCTGCCTCAAGCATATGTTTTCTAGGCAGAAGCAAGCAGACCCATCATTATGATGATCTCACTGCTCAGATATTCCATTTATTACAAATATTGGATGCACTGAATAAGAATGACAATCTGTTTTTAGCTTCCAAATCTCAAAATACTGTTTTATTTCTAATTTATGTTATTGAAAAACACAGACCTCTTCCTGTAAGAGAGCCAACATCTTCCAAGTTTCACATCTGCGCAAGGTTGGGAGTATAAATGAGTTGGGATATAATGCAGCCGCTTTCCTTAATGGGTCATTGTTTTTAATGGTCTGTTTCAGCCTGATTCAGAAATCTCATTACAAGGAAAATGAGAACAATCTGATGGTCAAAAAGTGGGCTCTCTTTACATGCTGAAACTTGTCAGGTTATCATTTCTTTTGCTGTAACATGCCGTGTAAGTCCCTTAATCTTAGTGATATGTAGGCAAGTATATAAAAAAAACTAATAAGCATCAATTTTGGAAAAATACCAAAAATTTGTAGAAAGTATTCACTTCTAAATAAATACATTTTACATAGCTAATCCTCCAAAAGTTTGGGCAAAGCCTTATTTTATTACATAATGAGAAACTGAAGCAAGATTACATTGAAAAAAAATCATATTCCTCTTTTCTCCTATATGTGAAGTATTTCCTCAAATGCAAAGAATCATCCTGTCTGGTCAGGAGATATGGCAAGGTGTTGAACAGTCATGCTGAGCTTTTATAGATAGCACTCAATAAATAGAATAAATAGAGTAGTAGGTCTTGGTGGGTTTTGCTCATGTTTTATACGATGAATATCATAAGAATTTCTTATTGAACAGAAAAAAAGTGAATGATTTAATGTGATTGTTAAAAGGCAATTGAGATATTAATACATTGTTTCACATCTTTGGCACAGTATATCTATGGTGTCCTTCCTAATTTTTCTCCCTCACTTTGCCTCAATTGTTATATAATTTAAATACTGATTTATCAACATAATACTTAAACATCTATACTTCAAACATAAGTGTACTTAAACATTGTCCTTGATCTGTTTTCAGGAAGGATTTCTAGAGTATGATTACAGTCTGCAGTGTGTGACTGTTGTATTTGTTGAATCATGGCAATAACAACATCTCTGTGTCTCACTGTGAATCCTGGGTGCAAACAAGCAGTTACCTTGGTCCTGCTCCCAGCAATCAGAGAACTCCCTGCACCGCATTAGCTGTTAGGGTGATGCCTAATGCTACAGCCTGGGAGCCAGTGACTGTGCATGTTTTGGGTACTGTCTACTGTGTGGGCTCTACTTGGCTGTAGGGAGCAAGCAGAGCATTCTGAAAACACCTCAACCTGTGCTTTGGGCACTAACCTCCTGATAAAATCAGAGGAAAGAAACAGCCCCTTGAAGAGCAACAAAGAGCTGCTGCACTGAACTTAGGCTCCTCCAGGGCACATTTCCAGGCAACTCCATCTCTTCAATGACAACAGACAAAGCCTACAGCAATTTAGCTTTCCAGCACTGCTGGTGACCCAGTGAAGCATCTCTCTCCATAAATAAAACAGACCTCTCTCACCTACAATTTGCTTCTCTACTTTCCTTTCGGCCAAAGTCAAATACAGTAATTTGATGAGCGTAGGAAATGCTGCAGGCTTTCTATGGATGCATCTGGTGGCAACCATTTAACTAGGTGGCCTCTGACTTAGATCGGTATGGCAATTGTTATAATCCTCTTTTTTTTTTTTTTTTTTTAGGTCCACTGCTAATGAAGGATTTACAAAGATCTCCATCTTTCCAACAGACTCTCTGCCCCCAGGGTGATAAAAAATGCTGATAGTCTGCCAACACATTCAATTGTGTGCATTTTCATTATTTTCTGCTGTTGTTTTTAAGACAAAGACCTTGAATCTTCAGTGAGAGTGCTTCTTTTTTTTTTTTTTTTTTTTTTTTTTTTTGTGTGTGTGTGGTTTGTTTGATTGAAAGGTTGAATAACTTTAGGGCAGATATCTTCAATATTTTGTGATTAAAAATGTGACCTCCAGTAAATAGTCTGTGCTGTTTTCTTTCCACTTTACTCAGTTAGTGCAAAGGTCATCTACTGCACCTAAAAAAAAAAAAGGTTATCTTCCTAGGACACGTCAGCTATCAACCTATGATTCACAACAATACTGAGTCCTCTGTGTGAAACTGTTTCTCACACAGATTCCAAGTGAAACGTTGCTCAGGGTCTGTGTGTCTGCTTAGTAAGTACACTGGATTTTGGAAAGTCAATCATCTTTCTGTTGTGTGTGGCCTTGTCCTTCAGACTAAGTCTGCTCTGGGTGCCTTCCCACCCTTTGAGTGTTTGGGAGATGGACTCACAGCTCTTCCTGCCAGAGCTGAGCAGCTCAGAGGGGGCTCAGAAGCCAATTCTTGTAGCCTGCAGGACTCTGAAGTCAAAAGGAAATGTTTGGTGTGTTTTGCACTTTGCAGAGTTGGATAGTCCTGAGCGTCTCAGGGCCCTGTGATCACAGATCAGAAGTCCACAACAGTTGGAGGCTTTTTGTATGTTGGTATTCCTCTTCTGAATCTATCCCTGAGTTTTGTTTGGGAACTTTGACAGAACAAATGCTGCCTGTATTAAATACTTGGCAATAAGATAACACTTTCTTTGTGAGAATATTCTAGGGCTTTGCAAACATTAATTACACTTCACAGCCCCTCTGAGGAAAAACAGAAAGCTAACTCTGGTTTTGGAAGACATGCTGATTTTGTTGATTGGCTGTATGCTGAAAGAAATGTAAAATCAACCTTTATGTTGCCCAAAAATACAACCAGTGTAAAGTTAAAAGAAAAAGCAGCAAGATTCCAAGGCTTGTTGCTTCGGTGCCAGATAGGAGGAATGAAAATCAGTTTGCGACGAGAAATGTGTCTTTTGATGAATTGGAATCTCACTTTACATATGCTACCCAACGGGTCTCTTTTTGTCAGTGTATATGACACTGTTGTCTAATTAGCCCTGATGTTTCTTTTGAGCTTTATTTTTGTTTTGTATATACCTGTCGGAGAAGAAAGCTCTGCCAATCCCTGGGATTCATGTTTAATTCAGAATAGCTATTATTGCTTTGATGAATAGAAAGCATATTTAAAGCATGGCTACAGAGCAACAAATAATACCAGAAGGGGAGAAAAAAAAAAAAAAGGAATAAGTTAATATGCCTAATGCATCAGGTGCAGTCTGAAAGATGACATCAGGTACAGCCAAAAAGATGACATATTGCACTGGGATATTGGCCAGCATGAAGGGAAAGGAGAATCCTCTGAGGGAAGTATGAGGAATGATAAAATCTTCTCCAGAAACATCCTCAGAAGCATCCTCCATTTGTTCTGTGACATGGAAGTAGGTACTGCAGTACTCTCCCCTCTCTGTAGTGCTGTGCCTGAAGCAGATCACTCATTGTGGGTTCTCGTGGCTCCCATCACCAATCTGTACGTGTGAGAAATAGTTCCTAAGCACAAAGAAGTACCAACAGATGTTATTAAAGCAGAAGTATCCTTTAAATTATGTCTGCTTGTTTGTTCTTTTATTTTAGCCTCTTTTGCAAAACTTTGCACTCTTATTTGTGGTTTTTTTTTTCCTAATGATAATTGAATTTGCATTTTTATCATCTATATAAGGCATGTGATTGCTACTTTAGAATAAGAGCCAAGCTGCTGGCAAACTTCTCACTTGAGTTTAGACCCACACTGTGCTTTAGCAGGAGAAAGAAGAATCATTTATACTTTTTACATTTTTTACTTACTACAGAAAGAGAGGTAAAGACATTATAGAGATAATATACTATGATTTTGCTGAGCTGGAGATGGAACGACACTTTGGACTATTAAAATCAGTGAGCACTGAATCAGTACTCAGCTACTTCAGATGATCCAGCGCCTATGTGACACAGGAGGTCATCAATCCAAATTATGAGCCTGACTAGCTAAAAAGAAGCTTGAGTTAGTTGTGGAATAAGGAGGATATAAGGGAAATGAAGTTTTTGCTGGCTTTATGGCCTTGTGTGTTTTCTGCAAGGAAGGGTAATTTTAAGCTTTGATTAGGCCATTAAATGTACATGGCACTGGGCGACAATCCACATCTCACTTTGTACAATCAAGCATTGTAGTGGCTGTGGCTGAACAACGCTTTCATGTTAGCCTGCTAACAGGGTGCACAGGACACAGAGAAACCCTGGCAGCAGTACTCCAAGCAAGCACTAACATGAAGAGAAGGAAATAAGCCATTCCTTATGACCCATTCCTAAATGGCTGAATTACAGCGAGTTTGCAAACACAGCCTGAATTAACAGCACTGTGGTCCTTAAGGCTAGATTTGTGCATTACCCCATCACGTACTGGTGTGGGCCTGATCCAGGCAGCTGGGACCTGCTGCAGAGCTTATTGTGACTTTATGTAGGTCTCTGAGGAAACCTGTTTCCTAAATAAGGTTAGAGTAATGAGGTACATAACACTAGAGATGGCACAAAGCCTACTGGTATGCAGTTACCCCAGGAAAGGGTTGTGTTTAGAGCCAGCAGAATGAGTTTGTCCAGGTTCAGTGTCTGTGGAGCCTTGATGTCTGTGCTGAGTGCCTCCCTGTCCTCTCCACAGCACTCCTGAACCCTCAGGCTGTGGTTTCTGCCAAGTTAAAGGGAGGAAGGTAGCTACATGACCTACCGAACAGCAGTCGCTCCCAACTTATTTGTAAAGCTAGAGATGATAATTAATGAAGAGAGCAACACTGAATTTTAATTGGGCAATAATTATAACACCAGCATTTATAATGTGGAACTTTCAGGACTGTTCAGCCCCTACAGCATTTTCTTCCTGTGCTAAAGCTTTAAAAGTTAGAAGGAAATAAATAATTGGTTCTGAAACATACTTGTTGTAACAAGTGGGTTGTGTGTTCATGTGTTTTTGTGGCCATTTATTATAACTGACCTAAAGAAAGCCCCTCTGTGTCAGGTCTGATGGACTGGGGACCTGGCAAATGAGAACATCTGCTAATGAGCAGGCAGGGCGGAAGCTGGTGCAGTACTGGATTTATCAGGAGCCAAGAGTATGCCCCCCAGATGGGTAGTAGTGTGGATGGGGTGGCTTCAGGGAGCTGTTTCCCTGAAATGTTCCAAACTCCACCTAACAGAATTCAGCTTGTGTAACTCAGGTTCAGCCACAGCAGAGGACAGTAGGCTGGCATGGCACTGGAGAAAGGGTTCTTCCAAATCAGGTTTCAGATGTCCAGCTATGACAGATTAAATCTCTTCCATCGTTTAGATCATTGTTTTGCAAATCCCTCAAAGGAAATTGTAGCGAGGTGGGGGGGTTGGCCTCTTTTCCCAGGTAATTAGTGATATGGTGAAAGGTAACGGCTTCAAGTTGTACCAGGGAAGGTTCAGGTTGGGGATTGAGAAAAATTTCTTCTCAGAAGGAGTGGTGAGGCCTTGGAGCAGGCTGCCCAGGGAGGTGGTGGAGTCACCATCCCTGATGGTTTTCAAGAAAAGGGAAGTTGTGGTACCTAGGGACATGGTTAGTGGGCATGATGGTGATGGGTTGGGGCTGGACTTGATGATCTTAGAGGTCTTTTCTGACTATAATGATTCTGTGGTTAGCAGCATGTGTGATGCTGGATTTTTGTTCCTGCAGATAGATTTCTGAGCTCACGAATGGAAAAATCTCCAAAATGTCCATAGCCACTTAGGCTGGCTCAAGGGACGGAATGCTCATTTCAAATCTCTAACCATCCGAGGATCTTGAGCTCAACTTCTCTTTTGAGATATCTGATTGTTCTTCCTTCCAGCTGAGCTAGAAATGTCAGAAGGGCAAATTCTCCTTTGGTGTGAAAGAAAGATACAGAAGTCGTGCTACTACTTTCTCCTATCATTTCTAAAAATGCACCTGCAAATGCTGCTTTACCTCAAATAAGTTTCTTGAAGAAAAATCATGGCCAGCTGGTCACAGTAGGAGCCAACATTGAGGATTCCTGCTGGAGGAAGGTACAAACAATTACCTGTCCGCAAGTTAAATAAAATGCCCAAGAAAAATAATAATAGCCAAGTGCACAACCCAAGCTGAGTTACAAAGTGAGTTGTGTCCAGAAGTCTGTAAAGCCACCTGCTTTAAGCTGGCTTGTTTCTGGATCTCTCATCTCCCATTGGGAATCATTTGCTGAGGTTCAACCCAAAGATTACAAATAGTGGAAAATTAAATATATAAATATGTTGTGAGCAGGGTGTTTAAACCTTAGCTTGTGAAAGCATGTTGAGGAAATTCCATCACTGCAGAACTGCTGGTGTAGGTTAGGTAAAAATCTTACGAACGCAAAAATGGATCTGCCCTTGGAATAAGGGAGCTAAAGGAGACGACCCACAAAGGACCTTGCCTGCCCTACTTTTCTTTCCTACTATTACATAGAAAATCCAAGCTGTGGTAACCAAAGCCTTGCCACTTCATAAGCTACAGTTTAGATGCTTTCCACCAGCAACTGATAACAAAAGTGGTTTCTCGCTGAGTTTTTCTGGAAAGTTGTATCGTTTAATCTGGGGAAGTTCCAAAAAAGGTAGGGAGGAAAAAAGAAATATCTACAAAGACCTCAAGGTTTGAAGAGAAAGTCATCTCTAGGTTTTGAAAAAAAGTTCTTACTCTGCTGAAGCCACTGTGAGAAGTGTCTCTCTCCATACATACATGCATACAAACAGGTCATGGGTTAATCTTAACTTCTGGAAGTTTGACAAGTTACAAGTTACCACTGAAGAGGCAGAAGAGGAAGCAGGGCTTTGATGATCACTTCTGCTTCAGGAATTTGGCTGCCCTTGAATGTTGTATAAGAGCGAGCAGGGCTTCACAGAGCCAGTGCCCCTCCATCACTCACTCTGTATCAGCTGCTTCTGCTTCACGGAATTGCAGGGGTTGGAAGGGACCCCATGAGGTCATCAAGCCCAACCCTCCTGCTAAAGCAGGTACCTACAATAGGTTGCATGGGTAGGCATCCAGATGGGCCTTGAATATCTCCATAGAAGGCCTCTCTGGTTGCAGCCTGGTCCAGTGCTCTGTCACCCAGAGAAACATCCCGTTGGATCTTAGTGTGTAGAGGGGGTGAAGGTTTGGGTGTGCAGAAAGAAGCAGAGGTGGCTGCCAACTGTTATTCTCCTAGAAGCTTATTATCTCAGTATAATGTGGAAATCAGAGGCATCTTTTCTAAGTAAGAATTTAGAATATCTCAAGTGATTGATATTCTGCGGAAGGGGAACAGAACAGAATGAATTTCAGAGCTGAAGCTTTTGGCTCAACAAAAGTAAAGATTAATTTTTAAAGAAGAAAAGGACATTTATTTTGCAATGCTTGATTATGATTTCCTTCATTGCAATATGGCAGAGGGAGGGTTGATGTGTATATTGTTTTGTCTGTCCTTATCTATATATATATCTGCAGAAAAAGAAAGAAAGAAAGAAAGAAAGAAAGAAAGAAAGAAAGAAAGAAAGAAAGAAAGAAAGAAAGAAAGAAAGAAAGAAAGAAAGAAAGAAAGAAAATTATCTCAATTTACCTTGCAGAATTTAATGAATTCAAGCCCTGTGAATGTGCCATTTCCAGAAAAAAATTTTTCTTTGTTTTATTCATGGTGTCACGAAGCTATCTCTATTCTGTAAGCTATCAAGGCTATGCAATTCAGCTGCTGATAGATGAATTTTCCTTCATTATGTTTCTCTTCACTCATGTAGAAGGATATAAGTTATCAAAATTAGTAAGAATGCTTTAGTTTATTTCTTCAGATGTAGCAGTTAACAACAACTCAATTTGCAGCTGCCAGTCATGTTTAACCAAGCAAGTGAGCAAGCAAGCCTTGAAAGCGAGATTGCGGCTGCCGTGCTGACTGGTTACGATACGTGTCTGCAAGGAGCAGCTCATGGGGAGAAAAGAGGTTTGCTTCACCAGATCGTGCTACATGACCAGTTCTGTTTGTGTTCTTAGGAATAAATATTGCAATTGAGATTCTTGCCACTTCTAAAAGAATTAATCAGGCATTCAAACACTGATATCTGGACACATTTTTTATCAAAAGAAAAAGGCTAATTAGACTGCAAGCAGCAGCAGCAGCGTGTATTCCACAGTTCTCCACAGCAGGTGACATGGTGTCTTGAATAACTGAGACTCTGGAGGGAAATCAGGAAAAGTTTGAGCTCACATTATCTTTTACTTAGGATTATAAGCACATGTTAACTGCATGCTGTACTGCTGAGCTTGTCACAGTCCCTCCTCCCAGGTCTTTAGGTAATGCTATCCAAGAACCAGACAGTTTTGCATGCAGTTGTAACTCAGATTATTCTAGAGAATGCTGTGGCTCCCTTAAGCCCAGGCAGCAATGCTCTGGACAGCCTGTAAGGCTGAATGGAGCTTGGTTCAGGGATGCACTGTGAGCCAAAAGCCCCTGAGATTAAAGCCTTGGATAACGCAATAAGATGATAGGATTGCCAGAGGGTAGTATCAGTGAGCCCAAAATACAGCTTACAGGTGTTATGTAATGAAATTTTAAATATTGGAATACTGGTCATGGCAAAGGCATGGCAAGGCAACACGGTCTGGAGTTATGCAGTAGATGTCAGAAGGTGTACCATGGGTAGCATAGCCCCAAAATTTTATCTGTCCTTGTCTCTCTGCCTTTAGTCATCTCTACTAAAACAAAACCACCAAAACGTTATGCTATTACAGTCTGCAGTGGTAATAAACATGGAAATGGTGCTACTTGTATGCAGTAAGCCTTTTGGTTATTACAGCGCATATACATAAATACAGTATGTATACGTATAAAATACAGTTCCTAATAGGGTTTAATTGTGCAGGTTTGTGGCTTTAGTCTGTTTCTTAATGTTGCTTCTTATTCTTTAAAGGTCTATCATAATTTGCTGGAAAATTGTGGGTATCTTTGCAATGAACATAGTGCCTACAGAGGACTTCATATGCTGCACTTCAGTGCAGTAAAAGAAAACAGGCAAACCCAGTAAGATGGCAACTTCCTAGCAAGAGGACAGCAGCAGAAGTTTCCTAGGATTTTTCTACATCCCTGAAATGGTCAATTTAGGGTACATCTCATATGACAGCGCTCACTTCCTGCAGGCACAGCATCTTACTCAAATATTGGTCTTGGCTAGAAGGATTTTTTTTCCACAGCATAGCCATAAATATTGATAGTATACATTTTCTTACTAAAGGAATGCCATGGAATAGTAGATTTGTTTTAGTGTTCAAATGTAAAAAAAAAAAAAAAGTGATTAATCTGGAATTTTAGCAAGAGATATTTTAGACATCATTAATGATGGCTTTCTTTTCGTTGTGCCCTGTTTATTGGGCTTTGGCATCTTCAAGAAAATTTCCAGTAGAAATGTTGGAAGTAAGATTTAGGCATATGGCATTGCTGTTTCATAGGGGACTACATGTTCGCATGCAGAAGCTGCTCTATAACTCTGAAGATCATAATGAGTCTGCTAGTTTAGAAACTAAAAAAGGTTGCTATTTCTCTTAGGTTCAGATTGCTACCCATGCAATTGTTTTTGTTTTTTGTTTTTTTAATATCTTCTGCGTTTCTAAAGAAAGGCAAGACTAATTTGCAGTAATTATTTTTTAACAGCAATAAGTGCCGGCATATACAGTAAATGTAATGGTAATTGATTTGCCAAAGGGATGATGCATGTAGCCAGAATGGAAACCCTAATGTGTGAATCACATGTGAGTCTGGAAGTGCTTGAGAGCTGAAGTAATCATGTAAAACTAGAGATAGAAGAAAGAAGATGCAAAGGCACACATAGAGTAAACAATTTCTAAAGCTTTCTTCATTGCAATATGCCATGGCTTTCCTGCTGTGCCAGGTCATGCTAATAGTAAAGAAGAACTTATGTCAAAACCATGATGGAAAGCTGCTATGATTTGAATGCTAAAAGAATGTTAGCTTTGTCTCATTCTTTTGGTGAAGTAGCTCTGTGATGACTTGTAATAATGTGAGGGACAGGTCAGAATCAAGGTTAGTAAAAGGATCCAGTGTCATCTGAATTACAGATCTGGTGGTGGGGCTGAGCATTGTGGCAGTGTAAGGCACTGATGCCTCCTGCGTGGGTGAGAAGGGAGTTTATCCCATTACACTTCTGTTTATAGGGCTGGTCTATACAGACTGCCAATTAATTAAGACTATAACCATTTTGGCACCGAATTATGTGTTCTCACAGGAACACAATCAGCTTCCAGACTGATTGTTAAAATGCTGCAGTTTCTGCCCTGAGAAGCCGTGTTTCCAGGTACAGCATAGAGATCAGCATATTTGCTTGGGAAATTATTTTTGAGCAGCAGTCAAATTGATCTTGCTATAAAATTCTGCTATGAGTTAATATCATTGGAATTTAGTTTAGGGAGCTGGTTTTCACAGGCACTCTTGCTATGCAAATGGTATCCTCCAGATGTGAAGTGTGTTATGGAAATTAATAAGGAGTGCACGTCTATGAGCATAGCTAGAATGTACAAAATAACCTTTACCATGTAAGAAATATAGTAAGAAACATAAAAATAAAAAGTGTGACAAAAAATGTGCGCCATGGAGCTCTCGGAAAGCTTTGACCCTGCCCTGATTTTGAGCAGGGATGTTTCTTCTCAAACAAGACAAAGGTACAATGGTGGGATGGTTGTTTAGGGATGGACTCACCTGTGGAGTGCATTCACTCATACTGATGGGCTGTTGGGAGAAGTAAGAACATGGCTTGTCTGCCTGAGAGCTCTTTATGCAGCCAGGGTTTACCTCTTGCTCAGGGGTCAGAGAGGGTCTGGAAACACCAAGTCTGGGGAAAAAAAAATGAGATCTTCTCTACGGCAAGAGCAATTTTATGTTATTTAGAGAATTGAAAAAATGGAGCTCTGCTTGTTTCCATGCACCGGAAAAGCAATACAGTCCTTAGTGACAGGTTTTGTCTTGAAATAAAGAGAAGTACAGACCCTGAAAACATATACAAAAGAACAATCAACTCTGAAATCTTCAGAGCTCCAATTGCAACATCTGTAAAATTTGATTTTTTTTTTCCCCCTGCAAGAACTGCATTTTAGCAAAAGCTTGGGAATCTTTTTGCTGCTCTTGAGGCAGCCAGCAGGACCTGGGATCTGCTTCTGCTTGCTTTCTTTTGCTCTCTGAAGGGATAAAAAGATAGACCAAGTAGAGAACCAGCTTTTTTTTTTTTACACAGAGTAACTCTGTGTATGGCTGTTCTGCCAACAATCAGACTCTTTCCAACCCAACTTCAGGAGATAGAGCCCAACCCTCAGAATGTCCTTCTGGGGCTGTGCACCTAACACCATGCAGCTGTGATGCCCAGCAGGACTGCGTGCAGTGCAGAGGCACATCTGCACAGCCATGTTGGTGCAGCCCATGTGACAGACCCTGCAAAGAACTGGGATCCTTTCCACTTGCAGCCTCTGGTTCTCTGCTGGTGGCCAAGAACACTTTTTAAGAAGGATGATTGGACTAAAGTGTCAAAAACCCGCCCTCAGAACTGCTCAGCAGCAATATTTCAGGTATTTCAAGAATGGGGCTTCACATAGGCCCTGCTGTTTAGCCAAGAGCTCCTGGTCCCCTTTATGCAAAATAGCAGACCCTGGCCAAAGATAAGTTCTGACCTGGAACACATGCTTGCCTTTGGCCTAAGAGGGCTTTGTCCCTCTCTAAGTTCCCATACTTATAAACCTTTCTATTCATTTCAGCTGACTTCTTCATTCTTTGTTTTTGTTTTTGTTTTTTTTTTTTTTCTTTCTTTTTTGCTTTTTCTGTACAACAAAATGGAAAGTTCAGTACTTGTAATTCAGTAAACACATTTTTTATGCAAGGCTTTTATATCTACTGTAGAAAGCTCTCACTTGTTTCTTTCTTCTGGAGGCATGAGAAATTGTTTATTAAATATAATAATAATAATAAGGTAGAGATAAGCTTTCTTAGCTGGCATTACTTCAGATTCCGACGTATTTTTCTCTAGCCTCACTTCATTATAGCTCTATTTGGTAGTGCATAACCAGCATGTGTCACGCCGAATGAAGGCTGGCTTCAGAATAACATGTCAGTAAGATGATTGCTCTTGGAACACACGGTGCCCTCACTCTATAATTAAATGCAAAACCTGCGTGGAAAAAATTGCTGTTAAAAGTCTTAGCTTATGCTCAGCGGAGACCAGCGGCACAGGGACAAATGCTGTCACGCTAACTTTAATTGCTTCCCATGCGTCTTGCTGCAGGAGCTGTGGCACTGCAGAGCTCCTGCCAGGGTGCTGAGGCTGTGAAGCAGGTGGGGGACTGGGTGGGATGGCACTGGGGCCATGGGGTGCAGGAGGGGATGGTGCTGCCCACACCTGCCAGGCACAGGGAAGGGGATGCTGATCATTTCAACTGTGGTTTCTGGATTCTTGTTTCCAAACAAGGCATCGTGAGCGTAGAGGTAACTCACTTTCTACAAGGGGAACACAATGAAATGATTTTTTTTTTAAATTGTAAACCTATTGTGTCTTTCTGTTCTCAAATTTCCTCTGACTGTCCTCTAATCAAATATAAATAGAGTGTGTTCTTCCAGGACAGCTCACAGACTTTCAGAACTAAGCTTTCTGTCCTTCTTTCCCTGTAGTGATCCATTTCTCCTGTGAGGTTATCTTCATCCTGAGCAGCCCTTCCATTTACTCAGCTCTCATAAGGTACAGTCACATCACACTTCAGATCAGCCCAGTGTGTCAAGGCAGAGAGGTGCAAGCTCCTCAGGCAGCTGACAGTGTGCTATGTTGCGTGTCCCCTTCTGAACCAGCTCCATCATTCCCAGAGCCTGACTCTCTTCTGTCTCCTGAGACAAGACCTTCGCTTCTGAGCTTGTCTTGGTCTTCTTTCCTCACAGACAACCTTCCCTGCTCAAAAAGGCCACAGCTATCTGTCATCTGCAGGAGCCCCTTTATTTCCTTCTCTGCCTTAGAGGTGAGTTACACCCTAATAAATCAAGTAGCAAAAAACAGTCACCTTGGTCCCCTGCACAGTCAAGATCAGGGCCTTCTGAGGTGTCCAGGGAGCATTAATCCTCACATCATCTTTTAAAATCTTTAATTTCTGCTTTTTGGTGATGATTTCAAGTTGGGAATTGTAGCTTCATTCCAGGTTCAGCTCATAAAGACAGATGCATGCTGTTGAGGCATGCAGGCGGTAGGAAACGAGTGGCTTTTCTCAATTGCTTTCTTTAGGTTGATGAAAATAACAGTGAGAAAAGGAGTGCGAGTTTTGGCCGCGCTTCACTGCTATCAGTGTTCATTTCACTTTTGACATTTAAGTACTCTAAATGCCTGAGAAAATGTGCTGGTAGACACCAAGCAAATATTCTGAAAATTTCTTTGACACCGCCAGGTCCTTTAATTCCACTCCTTCACATCTGGAGGAAGCTAAAGTAAAGTTGTGTGAATGGATGCATTTTGGCAGCCTTCTCCAGATTAGCTAAACCTTAGGGGGCACATCGTGTCTGGTCCTTAAACTGTTTCTCAGCAGTAGGAGGCATTGTGATTGATAGTCTTGAAAACCAAGGCAAGGATGTTTTCCTACTGCCACTGCAGGCTGCTGGTCCGGGACCCTACTGCCCTCCCTGCAGCAAGCCATCTGCACAGGGAGACAGGGCATGATGTGCCCACACCTTGCCTTGCCCTGAAGGCTTTCATTACATTTCTGTTGAGTCCTGAGGCACCACAAAGTCCAGCTGTTATAAGGTTTTCCAAAAGGCATTCAGCTAGGTTTCTCAGCAAGACCTCAAAACAAAAGTTTTGAAAACAAAGGCGCCAAAGAGCGACAGAGAAAGTGCTTTCATGGATCAAAATACATTTGAAAGTTGGGAAGAAAGAGTGTGAATGTACGGTTGGCTTATGTACTAAGCATGAGAGAGGTGTCTCAGAGATGTGCACTGGGGTCTGTGCTGCTTAACATGCCTATTCATGATCTTGAGGGGGAGTGACTTGTAAGATGTCAAAGTTTGCTGGTGCCACCCAGTCATAGAGGGCAAAAAATTGAGACCAGGCTGTCAGGAACTGCATGAGGCCCCTTCACTCTTCTTGCCCCAGAATGCGATTTTTTTCCTCTTTTCAAGTCAGGCACAGGTTTGTAAGCCCCCAGGCCTCTCTGAGTGGCCTCACTGACAGGCCTCACTGTTGTCAGGCTTCATCTGCATTTTTGAGAGCACACTTTGCGATACGGTTAGCTTTTTGGCTCTGAAGGCAGAATGTGTCTGGAGCTGTGGCAGGAAAAGACAGCAAGTATTCATCTTTTACTACATGCGCATTCCATCACAAGCACATCTCTAACATGTTTGTGTGCAGGGCACATACGTACATCAGAAGGGCAGTCCTTCCCTGGTTTCCAGTGGCACAACCTCTAGGTAACTGAGATTAAGAAATCACCAGGGAACCCCATGGGATCTTGAGAAAACAGACTTAAAGGCAGCAAACTTCAAGGGAAGTGGGATCGACACCACCTCTTCTGTTTCTTTCATGAGTTTCTTCCACACTAATAATTCCTGCAATGTTAAAATAACGATGCCAAAGGCTTCAGATGGCAATCATAGTTCTCATATGAATTATACATTTGTACCTGAGGAGCAGAAATTAGTACCATACTGTATTTATTACTGAATGGCAAAAGTTTCCTGGAAAGATTTTCAAAGACCTACATTTTTCGCCTACGTTTTTCTCTATTTAATTTTTGTAATAAAAAGGCTGGCAATGCAGGAACTCTCTGGAAAGTCAGCTGGATGCTGCTGGGCAATCAGTCCTCTAAGGAGCCGCTTTGTCAGCTCACAGGTACACGGAGGTTTTATAGACCACTTGATGGCTTCTGTGGATAAGCTTTGCCTCATTCTCTCCGGGCAGCAGCCAGTAGAGAGCGATATTGCATACATGTGAGAAGTTAGTTCACTACACTGTATTATTCTAAGAGGAATTAACCACTATAATTATTGCTTTCCTTCTCCAGTACTGCTGTAATAACTAAGCTAGATATAAAGGAGTTTAGGCTTTGCTAATGTTTTTTCATTCTCCTCAGTCTTTACTCTTTATCTTGTGTATAGTCAATGGCTCGTCAAACCTGAAGATGGTTTATTTGTTATTACATATTTTAAATGTTTCATTCCCTACGAACCCACTAATGGGATGTTACACATCAAAATTAGACTAAAGAGCTCTGGAAAAGAAATCTTCTAATCACTTAGTCGAGTAAAGCCTGTTGCTTCTATGGCGAATATTTGTAGGCTCCCACTTTTGTATAAGCCAGTATTATTTTCAGAATTCAGCTTGCATTGGATCACCACACTGGGGTCAAAGGATGAAAATACGTGTTAGCATTTCAGAATCTCCATCAACTAGTTTTTGTCACCTCCATCTTCAAATTTAGTACCATTTTCTCCCTGATATAATATTTATGTGATATATAAAAATGTACAAGATGGCTCCATATCTGAAATAAAATAGCTTATAACCTTAATGCCTATCCATAATCACAGTTTTTAATCTAGGATCTTCCATGTAGAGAATGGATGACCACAGGTGAATAATTTATCGAGTATGTCCAGAAGCTTCTGAACATGGCAGTGGAAAAGAACACTTGATACAAACTAAATGTCTCCATTTTATTATTTTACTAACCCCTCTGAGTCACCTCCAGCATCTGCTGCCCCATCCTACCAAATGTCACATTCACTGAGGCAGAGGGAAGGCTGGTGCTAGCTCTGGGAGCAGAGAAAGAGAGAGCAGCAGGGAGGCATAGAGAGGGATGGCAAGCAGCAGCAAGATCTGCATGCTCCACTGCAAGAACGACTGAATTCTCAGTTCTGTACTGAGCCCTTGGTGCAGGATTCCTCTGCACGTCACACCAGGATCAGCCATTAAAAATGAGAAACCCCAGCACCAACAGCATCTCCAGTTGGACTGGGTTGGCCATGGCTACTCTGAAATGTTCTCTTGAGCAGGGAGGAGCTGCTGCCTTCCCTTAGCTGAGGAATCTTGCCCTGTGAGCACATCTCTATGCTTCTTGGTGCAATGCAGATTCTGCTGAGGAAGGCAGGAAATAAGTCTTAAAAAATAATCCGTGAGCTTGCTTCTCCATTATTTAATCACAAACCTTTGGTTAAATTTCCCAAAGGCTTTCAGAGGTTTTTAGTAAACTTGGAAGATAAAATTATGAAAAAAAAAAAGAAAGAAAGAGAGAAAGAGAGAAAGAAAGGAAGAAAGAAAGGAGGGAAGAAAGGAAGAAAGGAAAAAAGGAAGAAAGAGAGAAAGAGAGAAAGAGAAAAAGAAAGAGTTTATCAGCCTGCTTAATACATGAACTGAAGAGTTGCTTGGTGAGTGAAGTAAGCCGAGTCAGCACTGGGATACACCTCACAGGATAACATGCAATAACCTTATATGCATGCCCTGAGAAAGAAAAGTACAATTTTAACACCAATACCCAGAGCAAAGAGAGGCACCTTTGGGAACGA
Organism: Lagopus leucura; assembly: GCF_019238085.1. NCBI lineage: Eukaryota > Metazoa > Chordata > Aves > Galliformes > Phasianidae > Lagopus > Lagopus leucura. The sequence continues at coordinate 6,540,940 of NW_024962255.1, read as the reverse complement.
AGTCCTTTATTTCTCTTTATGAAAGAGGATCCTCTTCATTCTAGTATATACCTTTTTTTTATACATTCATACAGACTTTTTCTGTTTCTGTGTGTAAGAGAGAACCTAGGTGCTTATCAATGATTTGATGGAGCTACATACCTACAGATGAGCTTTGACGTGTAAGAAATAGTAGTTCTTACATCATCATTTTCCTGGATTCTTTGCACTGTAATCAACAGAAGGGAATACATCCTTCTACCTCAATTTCTTTAGTGCTGAGTCTGTCATTGTGGTTTGAACCCACATTTCTCTGCCATCGTTCAGCTTCCCTTCTCTCTGCTGCTGTAGGATCAGCCTGCTGTCAGCAGCAACATCCAGCAGCACTGGTCCTTGGGCACCCTCCCTGCAGGCAACTGACCGCAGAGCTCTCCTGCTGCCCCACTCTGCAGAGAGACCACCAGGTGAGCCCTGGTGGCCTTGGGTGTCAGTTTGTAAGGAAAGGAAAGGCACCGACCTTGAGCCTGTACCTGTCTTCTCTCATGCATCTGTTCCGGAGCAGAAATGATTCAGAACCAAAAATGTCAGCATTACTCCTCGTTTGGGTCCAGACTGTGCAAATGGCCTCTGTCTCCATGATGAGTATCTCAGGTCTAGCTATGGGACACGAGCATCTGCTCCTAGGAGCTCAAAGCCTGTCCCTTGCCTGACAAGAATACACTTAATGAAATTAAAGAGCAATAAAATCAGCTACATTACTCAAGATTATTACTTTCTGCCACATTGTGTATTCATACTATAATTTACCACCACAGGAGATCACAGGAACAAACTCTGGGTTTTACAGAGGTCTTTGTGATATTACGGCTATAATCAGAGTCATGTACACCGAGTGCCATAATGAGGGCAATCAAATCCCACACGTCAGCACGCAGCCTGATGCCTGCAGTGTCCCTGCTGCAGTGCTCCCCTCCTCTTCCCACCCCACCTTGTAGGCAGTGCACAGCTGATCATCTGAGTTACTGGCATTTGGGATTTTGTTATGGCACAGGAGCCAGGTGCTCCTAAAGGCAAAGGGTAAATGTAATGTAGATGTTCATCAGACCCACAGCTTTTTCCCACCGAAGTATTGAAAGCTAGGGAGTGAACTGGTCATCTGCCAGAAGGAACGTGGCAGTGGCCTTTGATGCAAAGAGAGGCAGAATAAAAGGAAAAAATAAAGGAAAAAAAAGGAGAAAGAACAACGATGTGGCTGTGAACAGAAATAGAATTCACCACCTTTCCACTGTTCCCATGGAAATCTTTCACTGCCTTCCATGCCATGAAGTGTTTATCTACAATCTCAGGTGACCCTTGCAGCTTCCATTTGTTGAGCCTTACCTTGCAGAAGCACTGCCGTTTGCTTTTGGGTACACACCGTACAGCTTGCGTGCCCAAGAACATTTGGCTTGCTGGGAAGAAATCTCTTTGTAGAACAACTCAGCTTACCCAAAGATGTACTGGGGCCACAGCTGTCCCCAGGGGAGCCCCCTGGGGTGCTCCTGTTGGTACAGGCAGCAGAGCCTTGCTCCTGGCTTCCCTCTTTCATTCCTGCTTGCCCCCCAGGCAGCTGCCCACATGCTGGCCTCTGCTCACCTGGTGGTCCTTGCCATGACAACCTGCAATGCATCTCTGGATAAAAACAGCTCAGTCTTTTACTCTGTTTGCTCTATTATTCAGACTTTTCTTTTTCAGACACTAGACTTTATTAAAATTTAGTCTTTCAAGACGTGGCTGATACAGTGAGTGAAGAAAATAAAAGGAGACTGCAGAGCTTCCTTCTTAGGTCAAAAAGCTGTGACAGGATGACTTGGTAACACAGAGCTAACAAATCTCCCTCTTTCATTTCTCTCTATTGATCACTGACGGCTTTTCAAAGCCCAGGTCTTTGCTGTCTTCACAAGCCTACCTAGGGGGAGGGAAGGGACCATGAAAGCACCCAAGGAGAGCACCTGGGATCTGGGAGGGGGTCAGCTGGAAGGAGAGCCACAGGTGACTCCCTGCAGGTGGCAGCAGGCTTTCCAAGGAGTTTGGGGGGCTGAGGGTTCTGTGTTGTGGTCCAAAGAGAAAGAACAGCCTAAACTCAGTGTCTTCTTGCCACAAGGGACCCTGGCTTCTACCTCTTCCTCAATATTTTCTTCTGTCGAAACGAAAGATAAAAGAGAAATATTTAAAATATTTAGAAAGACAAAGCTGTGCACAGGAAAATAAATCAAGAGGCATTTAGTGTCAAATAACATTCCTGAGTTGTTTATGCTACCTTCAGTTGTGACCTTGAGACTACAGGCTCAGTTGTTTCTTCCCAGGGAGTACTGCTTCTCATCTAAAGGCATCCTTTAGAACCATTTAGATCACAGAATCATGGAACTGTAGAATGGTCTGGGTTGAAAGGGACCTTTAAGATCGTCTAGTTCCAGTCCCTCCAGACACCTTCCACTGGACCAGGTTGCTCAAAGCGCCATCCAGCCTGGGTCATAAATATAGACATGGATGAGCAGAACACATTGTCTGAGATGCTCGTGGTTGATTTCCAAATATTTTAACCCCCTCCACAAAAGAAAGGGGAAAAAACTATTTCTTCTTAGAGAAAACAGAAAGGGGGGAGTAGTAAGTTTTTTTTGTTTAGTTGTTTTTGTTTTTTCCTTAAATATTCATGAAAGGAGTAGGAGATAGATCAGGAGCATCTAGCTGCAGGAGAACTCCTGACAACTGATTGGTGGTGCTCCCAGAGTGATGGGAAAATTCCCCAACTAGTGAGAGAGGTGGGCTGAGCAGAGAGATGGTGAGCCACTGGAAATAATACAGGATGGCTTTCTAATAGTTCCAGTTAATGAATAGAGCCTGTTGTAAACTAGGATTAATTTTTCAAGGAAAATGAATCATTCTGGGAATGAAAAAAAAGAGAAAAATGTATCTTTTGAAACTCTTTGGCAATATCTAACAATGGCTTCTATCCAGGCTGCTCTGTGTTTTTAATAACTTCAGATATTTGGGGCTCAGCTGTCTCCCTCAGTCACATGAAAATAAGCCTCATAAGGAAGTCCTACAGCCAGCCCCAGCTTGAGATATGTGTGGAGACACTCCTCTGTGAGGAAAGGGCAGCTCCAGTGTGGTTTGAGTATTCCCAATCCACGTTTCCTTCAGAAGGAGCAAGAGGTGCTCCCAGGAGCCCTGGGCCCATTCAGATTTGTCACTCAACATTAGCGCTGTCTTGGTCTGCAGCCTCAACACTGGGCTCATAACTCCAGCACTGGGAATGCGTCTGTTTGCATTCAGTCTGAATTTATCATGGGTTCCAGGTAAAGATAACCCTGGGGCTGAGAATGTGATGCTCACGATAAATTCTTTGCAAAAGAAGTGAATGTTCCCATCCTGGCAAGTCAGTGGCAGCGTTCTTCTGGCCTGCTTGGGATGCCTTCTGCACCTGGGTCCTCCCAGCAGCCTCCACCTGGTGCTGCCTGAGCTGTATGCAGAACTCAGTGCACAGAGCTGGCTCACTGTGCTCCATTTAAAAAGGATTGCTGTGTGAGAAGCAAGTCAGGCGGGCTCTGACCATAATTAAGGACACGCTTTGATGAGATCTCAAGGCAAGTAGCAGAAGTGTGCTGTTGTTTCCTTCATGTTTGTTCTTGACTCCTTTTTCCTTGTATGTTTTTTTCAGTTGTGTTTAACAGTCTACTTGCTTCTCCTGCAGCTGCAGCTTCTCCATGCTGCAGCTTCTCCTCACCTCGGAGGAAAGCTCCAGAGGCCTCATCTAGACAAAAGCAAGAGATTTGTACTGTGAGGGCCTAGGGAAATGTTCAGAGGGCTGAAGCTGTCACTGTGTACTGGCAGGGGTGGGAGCAGCAAGGCCTGAGAGGCAGAGAGCATACCAAAGAATGGGCAGGAAGAGAGAGGCTGTTCCCTGCGGGGATGTTTGGGGACAGACAGGAGGACATCCTGAGCCAGTTTCTCCTTTTAGCCCCTTGTGTTATAAGTGGTTGTTTCAAAATCCTATTTCAGACATAAGTAGTTAAACTAATTACATGTGGCCAATTGGCTGAATAATGAAACTGTGCTCTGTGATTTACTGAAATCCAAATCTTGACCAGGTTATGCTGGTGATGACCTGCATATCAATGTGAATAATAGTCGCTCACACCTAACATCATAAGCCCAGTGCTTAGTCTGCATTAACTGCCACTTGCCTTTCTCATCTGCATATGAGATAGTTCAGGTTTTTCCTCTGCATAGGGATCCTCCAGCACACTGCCAGCCTGGCAGCCCTCTGCCCGAGGCACACCTTGTGCAGCTAACAGCTCTGCTGCATTGTCTGTAGGCTCCCACTTGCCCACAGTGTGGGCCAGTACTTCCCCTGACTCCTGCATTAATCACTGAATGCCACAGTGATCCCCCATCAGTTTAGAGCCTTAAGACTAAGGAAAGAGAAGGAGCAATAGGCATTGCTGCTGTCTGGAAGTTTTTTTAATTTAGCAGCACTGCAGAATCAGAAGTCACTTTGAATGCAAAAAATCTATGGGCTGATATGCATTTCTGACTTACTTCATCTGCAACCTCTATATATAATGTGGATACACTATAAAACAAAAGAACGGGTCAACAAAATGAACAAAACTTCTTTTTAAAATAACATTAAGACCCCAAACAAGCAGAGTATTAAGAAGCATGGAAATGATGACCTATGCAATTTCACATTGATTCAGTCCCAATGGCTGCTCTAAAATTCTTAACACAGCTGCACATTTTGATGCTGGTGCTCCCCCAGCACTTCCACTGGTTCAGTGAAGGCACTCCCAGGCCTTTGCTACAACCTGTCTTCATCACTGCAGGGATGGGGACCTGCAGGCATTGCCACCCACTTTCAGGCAGGCTGCTCTGTGAAGCCATTTGCAGCTGCCATATGGCAGAGTGCAGTGCAGCATCTCACCTTGCAAATGGTGCTGCTCTCAAATCATGGCCTGCACTGTTGGCATCAAGTATTACTGGGTGCCCCTGTCTGCGTTGTAAAGACCCCTCTCTTTTTGGTGGGGGCAGTGCCAACATCACTATTAATACTCTGGAAAGATGTAGGCTGCATGCGTGTAGTTAACACAAAGGCAGTAAATCAAAGGGTAATCGGATAAATCACATAGCTCTCTGTGGCCATTTGAATATGTGGGCATCAACAGGAGTTCTCAGTGTGTGTGCATCCATTCTGCTGTTAGCAGATGCAGGGTCAGACTGATAGCTCCGTTATGTCAGGTAGGAAGTCGTAACTTCATCTTTCACTTATCAGGGGTTCCAGAATGGGCATTGCTATGGTATTGAAACAACACAGTGATTTTGATGTCTTCTTTAGAAAGGGACTGTAATTGCATAGATGTACTCAATTGTACAGAATTCTGTAAAGAAGTAACAAAAATAAGGTGTATTTTCCTAAGGCTCTTGGGAGCAGCACATGATGCATTTAGTACCCACAGAGCAATCCACAGAATCATCTGTGAAAAATCTGTGCTGAAGTATATTTTACTTGTTACCATAAAAACAAAATACATTGTATAATACAATGTGAATTTTATGTATTTACATATTTGTAATTGACTCATTTGAAGAACGATTTCAGGAAGGTTTACTTTAGGAAAAAAAAATGATTCTGGTGAAATAAAATGACAATATGCACAAGGTTTACAATGCCAATACATTCTCCTAGTTTATTCTGCCTGCAAATTCATCTCAGCAGCAATTAAAGGGAAAAAAGAGGAAAATTACATAGTTGCCAGAGCAATTAGAAGTAAGCAAGTTTTCTGTTCCTTATGCTAGTGTAGTGGAGGTAGTGACATTGAAAGGTCATTTGGGGGGCCAAACTCTGGTATAAAGATTTTGAGATGCATCCAGCTCAGGCTGGTCAGCTGCTGCACCTCAAAGCAGGCCCTTGCCTTACAGCTTCCTTCCTCCCACTGTCAGCATCCCTGCTGCACCCTCTTTCAGCTCCCATTTATGAAGAACAGATGTGGAGATAAAACCCAGCGTTCACCTTCAGAGCTGTTCCTTACAGGTCAGAGCTAAAGGGTTTAATGAAATAGTAATGAGAAACATACCACTAGCTATGTAATTTCTTTAGCGCAGACAAACAGGTTATCACTCACTAGTGCTGTGAATCTGGCATCTTTTGAAAGCACAATTCTCTTTTAAAAGAAAAGGTTTCAGTTAATTCTTTCGTGTACGTCACACCCTGGGTGATATATGAGTCTTATTAGTACGTACAGATTTATGAGACAGCATATGGTCTTTGAAAAGAAAAATCTCTCAAATTATTACATTTTACTTGTCTGACCTTTGTTCTTGCACAAGGTCACACTGCACATTTAAAATGTCCCCTGCCACATTATTTAAAGGCACAGACTGCTGGAGCTGGCTGTGTACCAGGAACCAGAAATTGTATCCATCAGAGGCTATTTAGAAGTAAGGAAGCCTTCCTTACCCACACCATGTTCTTCTCTTGATGAAATCAATTTGCTATTCATACAAGTAGTAAAGAAATGGACAAATGATGATGTTATTTGTACTTCTGGAAGAGAAAAATTAATGCAAACCAAGAAAGGAAAATGGACAGTGGAGAGAAAAGGGAAGGAAGAAGGCAAGGATGCTGGACGGGAACTTAGTTCCTCATCTTCCTCTCACAGCAGTTTGTGTTCCAGCTTCAGTACAGAACACCACAGTGTGCTCTGCAGGCACTCAGCTGTGGGAGTGGGAAGAGCCATCAGACCTGCCTTTTCCCTGACACACGCACAGAGCTCTGAATTTCTGTGAGGTGGCAGGGCAGACTCCTGAATTATAGAATTACATAACCATCAAGGTTAGAAAAGACCCCTAAGATCATCAAGTCCAACCATCAAACCATCCCCATCGTGTCCACTAACCGTGTCCCCACGTACCACATCTGCATGTTTCTTGGACACCTCTAGGGATGGTAACGCCACCACCTTCCTGGGCAGCCTGTGCCAGTGCCTCACCACTCTTTCTGAGAATAAATTCTGCCAAATATCCAAACTGAACCATATGTTGCAGAGAGATGCAACAGCCTCCTTTTAGCGCTTCCCAAGACGGTCACCTGGAAAAGAAGCTTCTATGGCATAGACATCCTGTGCGAACCACTAGAATGAAGTAAAGGTATGTATTATCAATAGCATGTACCACACAGCCTTTGGAAGGGTGCTGCAGGGCTTACACAAAGACTATCCATGAACAAGTTTAGGCAACTTTGGGCTTAGCAAACAGCTTTGCTTTTCAAATGTACGTTTCCATAGATTTCTCATGAAATGCATAGGAGCACTTCTTTAACCTCTCTGCAGTCTGCAGTGAGAGCAGTGTTATTCACCTTCTTCCAGTCCCATGAAAGTGAGCTGTGGGCCACAGCGAGCTGCCTAACCCTGGCCCTGCTTGGGCTGTGGGCAGAGCTAGCCCTACAAGCGACATTAAATGAACCATCTGAGAGGGCACCTCTTCATCCTCAGAAACCATGTAGAAATGACACTGTTTGGAACCTTGTGACAGAAGCCCTTGTTCTTTCTGCATGCTTGGTGTGACCCCTGCACTCCTAAGTGGCAGGAGGCTGCTCTGGCCACACTCTGCAGGCAGTGCTTGGGTGAGAAGCACTCTTATTTCCTTACTGCAGAGGGATGCTGTGGGGCAGCTGAGGTGGCTGGGGAATATTCTGGGACAAGGCTACTTTTGAAAGCAGGAATATGGTAGAGTCTAGGACAAATGAAGGAACTTAACGCCAGATAGTGCTGTCTGCCACTTCTCTGTAATGATCAGGATTTCAGATCTTGATCCATAGTAAGGTTAGAGTGAGAGGAAGGCACGCATGCATGCCAGGCGCCAATACTGGACTCCATGGGAGTGGGTATGTGGGGGCAGTGAAAAGGCTTGTGGTAAAATCCCCCAGAGAAGCATTAGAAATGGACATAGAGGGATCCCCAGCAGAAGTGAAAAGGAAGTGCTGCCTGAACTGAGCTGTTATTCCATGAGCAGTTTAAATGGATTGTCTAGTAATATTGCTTTTGATCTGAGTTTAAGTATGTGCCTGTGAATGTACATACATATTAAATAAAACACGGAGCTGGAAACCTCATTTTCCAATTGCATCTAGCAGAGATACCATGTAAAAATCCAGTGTCTACATGGCCCTAGGGACAAGCCATGCTATGGCTAAAAGGGAACTGTTTTAGTCTAACAGTTTAGAACTGTTTTATTACCTAACTTACCTAGTTACCTCCTGTTTTGGTAGCAGTGACTCAAGTGAGTGCACAAAACTGTGCCCTGTTGTTCCTGACAGGTTAGGGGAACGAAGTATGGACAGGAAAAGCAATCACATTTTCATCATGGAATATGCTGCTATGGAAATTGTGAGTTCAAACAATGGCACTATCTGGAGTGGGGCAGAAAGTAGCTGTAAGATACACATTTACTACCAGGTTTGCTTTTAATTCCTTTCATGTATTATATCTGTCAGCTTACTCGTTTTCTATTCACAGTACCCTCCAGAATCCAGCTGCAGTGTAGATTACATAGATGGTCACAGGGTTTTATTTGTTTGTTTTGCCTGTTGATAGATTATAATGTGTTCTTGAAATGAATTGCAAGAAATCAGACCTTTCTAATACAAAGGTTTATTAGAAAGGTCTAGCATAATAATTCAGTTTCTAGTATGTGCCCAAATGACAATGCTGTGAATTCTCTTCATTCTCAACTTAATTCAAGGATCATTTCCACAACTCGATTTACTCTTGTACCTTCTCCAGCTACGTTGATTGAGGTAATAGACTGGCAAAGAAAACAAATCAAGGCTCACATCACGGTACACGCTGTATTTTGCTGAGGCTAAATTATATGTAGTATTCCAAGTACATCATTCTTTGCTTCAAGAAAAAGAAATGGAAAAGACAGGCGTTTTCAGGGAGGTTGCATAGTTGCACAGATTATTTGTTGTAGAAGATTCTGCAGCTACTTCTGAAATTCTGCAGCTATCGCTGTAAAGGAAGGGTTGCACAAAGGAAAGGGGAGGGCGTGAGAGGGAAAGCTCTTCTGCCAAGAAATGCAGCTGCAGAGCTCATGTCAGAATACAGGTGTGGGTCTGTGTAGGTGGGGCTCAGCACGCACACACAAGGTATGGTCTCAGAGAGCAAATGTCACAGTGTGGGCACAACATATGGGCTGTCCACGTCTGAATGGAGCAATGAAGGAAGATAAAGTAAACTTCATGAGTGAAACATATCAGAGCATATTAAAATGTATTTATTTTGTGGTCTCAAATCAATTGCAAAGTGCTCGTGCTCTTTTTGTGAATGTGCCAGGGCAGCTAAGCACGTTTTGACTTCCTGCGCTGGTTGCTATTATGTCTTTTGAAAAGCTGCTGATTTGGAATGCATATGGTCATTTCAAATCGTTGGCTTTGGCAGAGCTCTGTGATCACAGGAGGAGGATCATTACTCTGTTTACTGTTGTTACCATGCCAATGTGATGCTATATGAGATGAAAGTGCTGAATATAAGTCTTTTATAGTTATGTTTGAACAGTCAAATAAAAGGATGATTTGAACATGCTGAGCATTACTCTTCTCAGATATTCTGATAGAAGACATCTTCCTGATGACATGAAGTATTTCACGGCTGCAGCTTGACTTTCTCAGAATTCCACTGCGGCAGAAGGCAGCACTCCTGCAAGATCAAATATGGTTTAGCATTGCAAAATCTAGCACTTCAAGTATCACTTTAAATGAGATAAAAATGAAAAATCTGTAACAGGTAAAGGAAGAAGCAATAGCAGAAGAGAAATCAAATTGGAACACTTGAAGGTAAAACAAAGCTCCCCCACCACTATTTGGAAACCTCACATCTGGTCTGATCCTAGAAGAGAATGAGATTTTACATCTTTTGCTATTTCTTCCTACCCACAAAACAAAACAAAAAAAAGTGCATTTTTAATTAACTTTAACAAGAAACTGGTATTTATTTTATTTATTTCAGTGGTTTTGGAAAGTGATACTAGCAAAGATAACTGTAGTGGTCTTATAAATGGGACTAATGATTATGTTTTCTTCCTTTTTTCTTTTCCTAGGGTGATGGCATGTGCTGTAGATCAGGTTATATTCCTCTTGCTGTATAGGATCTTTATCTATGCAAGGTAGCCCTTAGATGAGCGGGATTTCCCAGCATACATGACTTTAAAGCAGTGTTAGAGGAGTACCTTGAGATGCAGCAGGTGAAGGGGCCAGGGCTTGCTGGCTGCCAGGGTACAGGTGGGCAGAGGCAGGCCCCTCTGTCCCTCCCTGCCCAGCAGCCCTGCTGAGCCCTGGGAAGCCCATGGTTGGGTCAGGTGCTGGGAGGGGACCGGAACAAGGAGCACTCACTGCACTGCACTGGTCAGTGCTGGGAGGGATCCCCAGTGTGCAAAGTTAATCAAGTTGTGGCCTAATTAAAACACATAGCTGCATTTCTGTCTGCCTGCGGTGCCCAAGACAACAAGCTCCAACAAAGATTCCTGGTGGTGCTGTTTTATGCGTTTCCTAAGAGGTCAAATAACTGTGGCATTTCAGATGTTGATCATATATAGAGAGAAAAGGGTAAGATTTGTTTGCTTTGACCCCCCTAGCAAGTTGGTTTTAGTACCTATTAGTTGACAGTAATACTTAAACCATATTTTGTTCTTTTCCATTCTGTGGTGGCTAAATACTAACAAACAGAAATATTGAACTGATGAAACCCGTTTAAAATAACCTCTACACTGACATATACAAAGTTTTGTAATATATAGAACAATATGAAGTCAAGAGAAAAGTTTCAGTTTTAAAGAGTCCCCAGTGTATTTATGCTATGAATCTGTACAACATCTCTCATGATCGCCTAAACACTCCAACCACTAATGAAATATACTTTACTGGTATTTTTCTGGTTTTCTGAAGGATTATAGAGAATTCAATGGTATTTTAATGGCTGCTCTAAAATGCACCAATCGGTTTTCTTTTTATTCATTTTATCTAACATGTATAAGCAGTAACAGTTACAACACAAAAGCATCTAAGAAAGTGGTGTAATTTTGGACAGTTGTATAATTGAAAGTGCATTTGCTTTAGTGACCATTGCTACCTTTTAATTAATACGTCAAATACCAGAATATCTTGTTAGTAAAATTATTCTGATTTTCCCCCTTAGGCCGTAGTCATCCCTCTCATAGGAAAGCATCACAAAAGAAAACCAAAAGTGGATGACCTATTATTTTTTTATCTGAGAGTGTAACAGTTCATATTCGTTCTTCCTTACCATTCAGGAAACAGTAAGCTACTCTCATTTAACTGACCATGGAAGCAGAATCTGCTTCCCCTGCAGTGTGCCAGGTGATTTCTGCCTGCTTCTGCTTTGGGTTTGTGACAGGAGAAACCGTTGTGAATTCTGGCTTTCACTGAGCAGCTGCTCAATATTTTGAGGACCTGAAAAATACCTGGAAAGAAAAGCCAAAAAACTGATACCTGAAAACACAGCTTTACTCGGGAGCTACAAGAAGCCCCAGCCTGGCTTCCCTCAGCTGTCTGCTGCTCAGGGCTGCCTGACACCTCTTTTTAGTCCTGCAGGATGCTCCTCTATTTATGCTTCTAACAATGTTCCCACATCTCTCCATTAGACTGTACTGGGATCCAGAATCTGGAGAGTCCAGCATCTTCAAGTGGGGAAGGGAGAGTAGGAATTAAAATGGAATTTCACCAATAACCAGACAAATTCCCATCAAAAGCTCATTTTTAGATTTGGTGAATCTTCTTGGTAGGGGAGTGGTTTCTAATAAAGTGCTTTTGGTTGGTTAAACAGAGATGGAATAGTTTTGACCATTTAATTATCCAGAAGGAGAATGATTGAGAAATCAGTGTGCCAATGAGAAAAGTTTGCATTAAAAGGCTCATCAGCCTTATAATAGTAGACAGAAGACTATATGAAACTCATGACAATTGTTTAGCTCTAAGTATTTATCTAACTCATGAAAAGTTAGCTCTAAGTATTGAAGTGACATACATTTTAGACAGAAACATTCTTATATCCTTTATTAACTAGTTTTACGATGTCTTGCAAAAAAAAAAAAAAAAAATGCAGGTGGTCTGAACATCTGCAAGGGCTCTGTCCTGTCTCATTCATTGCCTTATTGCAGCTGCAGAGCTAACAGTTTTTCCTAAGACTATGATTTATTTTTTGAAGAAAAATTCATCTAAGTGATAGCAATACAAGCAAATGAATTTGGACGTACTGAACTGAGATAGAACCACTTGTGTTTTTAGTTTGTTTTCTGCTTAGCAATTCAAAGGATCAACATGTACTGGCTGTGAGCGTTCTTTTTCCTGACAGGACTCACAGAAATGTTATTTAGGCTAGTTAGCCTCTTTAGCCTCCTCAGCTTATCTCCACCCACATGCTGGTTCACTGAAACCAGACACAAGGAGATTCCTCTGCCTCCTCTGTTCCTCTCAGTGTCTCTGGTAGGTGGGTCAGAAAGCCAGCAGGTGCCCTTATGGCCATGCACACTGACCTCAGGCTTCACACAGAGCTGTCGCCTTCCTGCTGCAATACGTCCTTCCTCTCACATGTGAGTTCTATTTGCTGCATTGTCACTTTATTCTGTAACATATTTTCTCTCTGTCCTTTGTCAGATGAGGTTGTTGTAGCTTCCACGGGCTAAAAGAAAGGGAACACAATACGTGCTAAGGGAGATATCATGGCCCTTCCATGCATTCCTTCTCAGCATGCTTTTGTGCCAGAAGCGAGAAAAGGGCCATGATCTGTGCAGAAAATACATATGGCAGGGGAGTAGCATTGTAGCTACAAGATTCAATAGCATTTACTCAGGGAACACTTCTGAGTCGAGAGGATCACAAAGTACAATCTATAAGGATACACATCTCAAGGGGGAGAGAAAAAATCCTCCTGAGGTTATATCGTTGCTGTTCTTATCAAGAAAAAAGATAGCAAGCAGGTAATGTTCAAGGAGAGTGAGGAAGTCCAGTAAATCTGTAATAATAGATGTCTTGAAGTATTACACAGATCAAGTAACCCAACTGGACAAGTTTTATAGATGTTATTTCTCACTCGAGTCTGCTGCTTCTGAAAATAGTTTTAGTTCTGCAGTGCACATGAGAGGAGACTGCTGTCATCTTAAATAACCTGAGGAAAAGGGAGAATTACAAAAATAAAAATGAGATTTAAAGAAGTAGAGAAGGCAAGTTTTTATTCACATCATGGACCCTTGGCTTTCTTCTTGCTCTGAGTGAAGAAGTGCTCCAGAGAAATGAAGCTGTTGGTTAAATAGGGGAGGGAGATTCAGTCATTTTATTTCATTGCTTGATGATATGTTACCATCTTTGGATATGTTGAAATATGGTACCAATTAAGGGCAAACCAGCAAAACTAACCATGAGGTTGATATAAAAAAGGGTTGAAGGACAGCACATAAAATGTTATCAAGTCTTGTCAGTGGTGACAAGGCAGGTAGACTGGAAGAAGCTGGAAGGGGGAGCAATGGACAGCTTCTGTACAGCTCCTTCTGCCAGTACCTATCTTTTTTCTTACTTCTACCAAACTCTAGCTACTGAATTCTCTGCTTTCATTTCTGAGGACTGACCTTCATTATATGACTAGAACAAGACATAAGAAAATGTGTTTATGGTGCTGCAGAGCATTATTTAGAAGGCACTTTTGCAGAAAGTGCAGGAACAGGAACAAAATATTGGCATAACACTGCCAAAATTAATTTAGAATAATTGCTAAGGGAGACTTATATAAGAAATTTACAAATAAGTTATCTAATCTACTAGAATATGATTTCCTATGAACTTGTACCTGATACTCTTCTAATCCTCTTTCTCACTTTGTCTCTTGCAGCTAACATGCCCATCTGCTAAATGGACACACGGAGATGCTTGGCTGGTTCCTGACTTGCAGGATTAATACATGTTGAGATGAAACTGACTTCCCACCAGAGTGTAACTGTCTCTATTTGACACAGTTGCCGACTAATGATTAATGATTCAGAAGTCTTAACTCTATAAATTAGGTTGAAATTGCCCGAATGGTGTCATAAGTTAGTAGTGAAAGGACTGGAATAGACACAAGTAGATAGACGGTACAAGTTACATGTTCTAGTTCTGCTAGAAAATGGAGATTTATCACAGAATCACAGAATGGCTTGTGTTAGAAGGGACATTAATGATTATCAAGTTCCAAGCCCCTGTTGTGGGCAGGATGGCCACCCCAGATCAGGCTGCTCTGCCTCATCCAACCTGGCCTTGAACACCTACAGGGATGGGGCATCCACAGCTTCTCTGGGCAGCCCGTGCCACTGCCTCACCACCCTCTGAGTAAATAATTTCCTCCTAACATCCTATCTAAATGTCCCCTTTTTTAGTTTAAAGCCATTCCCTCTTGTCCTATCACTGTCTGCACATGTAATATTATGTTAACAGGACGTCATTTTAAAGAAGAGCCATCCTGGGAAGTGGTGATTAGCTTCTCTCATGTGTTTTAAGTCAGGGATTGCTTATCCAAAAAGAAGAGAGATGACTGAATTTGCTTTATCTTGCTCATCATGTATATATTTTAGTTAGGAGCTAAAATAAAATATTTAAGTTATCAGAAAAACAGGAGGACTTGCAGTGACTGTTTCCCCAAAAGACTTTTTCCAGACTGCTCACATATGTCAGTGATACAAAGTGGTGCATTTACTGAGATAAAAAGACTTTGCGCCAGAGGGCTGTAGGACACATTGCCTCCTCCCTTGGGGCTACACGTACCTGCTGCAAGACACACTCATCACTTTGCTATCCCTTTCCTTAAATAATAAATGCAATTACCGTTGTTGTTTCCTGGCCTACATGGCTAGGACTTCTGGGTTTTCGTCTGAGTTATGGCTTTGAGCATGCTGAGAGTTTTGGTTTCGAGGAGAGCTTGCTGATCATCTGTTGTGTTATTCATGGCATTGGATATTTCCCAAGATATGGATTCTAAATAGTGTTGTGGTTCACATTCTGTTCTGAAGGAAAAAGTATACTTGTCAAGAACAGTTTTTTGAAAACCAATTTATAATTTATCTTTTTTGTTGTTGTTGTCGACAGTCATTTGTGGTTAGCTTGAAATGACATGAATTTAATATCTTTATTCTATTTACTAGTTGAGTAATTTCCATAGATAATTCTTGATTTAGGAATTGTTTCATTTGTGAAATTCAAACAGGCCAGGTAACTGCCTGTTCCCTGTCCAGCCAAACCCTTCAGGATGACCTTTCTGTTAAATCTAGGTAAAACGTCAAAAACTCTTTTCTTTTGAGTGTTCCTTCATAGTTGCTTATGATGCAGCTTATTCACCTATTAGAAAAAGTATATAGGAATTGTCAGCACAATAAAAGGAAACTAGAGTTATTCATGCAAATAACTCTTTATGATTTAAAAAATATTGCTTTTTGCATCTTGTGTTTTATGCTTATTAAATGTGAGTGGAATAGTATAATGAGTATAAATTTTTGCTAAAACAGTCAAATGAAGAAGTAGATACTTCCTGGGACATACTACTGAGCTAAATGTGAGGTCCTGGTCTCTCTTAAAGTATAAATTGATTATATGATGTCAAACCAGCTGATCCAGTGGTATCTCCTCATTTAAAATCTTATGATTTATCTATGCCATAGATATTGTACACACCTCTATATTTGAGTTATGTCTTGCACTTCTCTGTGGTACTTAGCATTGACAGGGTAAAAACATTTACATTTTAAAGTGATTTTTACTGTAAGTTACTGTAAGTTAGTGGCAATATAGTATCTGTATGCTCTTACAGTCTGTCTATAAATATGAGGGTGCTCTAAAGGCAGTGCCTCTTTTTATTATTTTGGCCCATGAAATCAAAAGCAGATGTCAGTGGAATGGTAGGAGGGGTTCTTAATATTCCGTTCCATGTTGTTGCCATGTGACAGATGGCAGCAGAGGGGCAGTCTGACAGAATGGTGCCTGACATGGAAGTGCAAGTGATGCAAAGGCGTGTCACTCAGTTCCTCTGAGTGTGGAAACAGTGGCACCCAGTGACATTGAAGCTTGCTGAACCTTTGTGGGGACCAAACAGTGGATGTGAGCACAGTGGGTGGTGTGTTTCAGCAGTGGTGACAGTAAGTCATCTCCTCTCGTGCAGATTTTTATGAGTGCAGCATGCAGGCTCTTGTTCATCATGGTGCAGCTGTGGTGACTATGTTGAAAAAGGACGTTTTATAGCTGAGAACTTGCTCTATCAAATAGTGTTATTCAGCTTTTTGTATCTGTTGTAGTTTCCGTGGAAATAAATAGGAAGCATTACTTTTAGAGTGACCTACATATAATACCTATATGCAGTAGGTACAGAAATGTTGTATGTATGAAAGCTAAGGAAATATATTTGTGGCATGTTATGATTAGAAAAAAAGTCACCCCTTGAAGATGCTTAGAGGTTTGAAACACTAGTATTAGTCCTTGGAGAGAGGATTGTGGTTAAGCAATTATAAATGCATGCTAAATTAATGAATCCCACTGGTTTATCACATAGCTGAGGTTTTTGAGGGAATATTTGTAGAATATTCATCCACATCCAAGAATTTCTCTTCAGTGTTATGTCTTGCTTAATGTCACGGATACAAAAGATTAAGTCCTGGGGCAATAGGTTATCTGTTCCTATGCTGTAACTTTCATTGTGCTTTATAACTGTAAATCACACAAGGCAAATATTTGTATTATTTAATTTCTTCTCATTCCAAATTACCACAGATAGTATGTAACTTAAAACTGTCAGCTCTCTCTCCATAAAAACAGTATATTTTAAATAGATTAGTGGTCCTTTGATATTGAGCAATACAGAGATTCAGCTCAACTGATGTCAGAACATCTAAATACCAAGAATTTAATACCTCCAAGTTTGAGATATTCAAGTCCAGTTTAAGTGTCTGGGCTGGGCTGTGCTTAACAAAGAGGGATGGGAAGTACTGAGGCCTCACAGGCACAGCCCATTAGGAACTCACCCTTGGGGGAAAAGAGCCCTTTCTGGGGTCCCTGATCTTTGCTCAGAGCCTGAAGAAATAATCCCAGGCAGAAAGCTCAGGCTGAGGGAGAAGTATAATTCATAATAGTGCTTTTAATCTCTCTTTACCAGAAAAAAATAAAAAATAAAATAAAAAATCCAGGATCATTTATGAGTATTGTATATGCATATTTGCAGAGACATATGTATGCCTCTGATACGTGTGCCAGACTCCGAGTGAGTTTACAACAATTGTACTTTACAAAGCAAAGGGGCTGGGCTGGTACATGGGGTTGTGACATACTGGCACTTCTCCCAGGCTGCCAACACATACAATTGAATCTCATTTTTCATTTCTGTTCCTCTTGTGAAAAATAAGGCTTAAAAACATTTATTGAAGTGCAAACCGATGCAGAGGTGTCTACCCACTGGTAGCCTAAACCAGAGCTGCTGAGGGATGTGAACTGGCCTTTCATTTCAGTAGCTGACTCAGAGGTTATATGGCAGTGCAGAAGTCAATGTTAAGTGCTACTTTGTAAAAGAGTGGGGAGGAATCCCATCCAAAAGATTTACACAGCTGTCTGAGTGGCTCTTTTGTCTTCACACAGATGAAGCCACATCTCCATGTTCTTAAAGTCATAAATAACATCCCAACATGCTAGTGGATATCCCCCCAGCTGATACTTAATTTTTATGCTAAGATGTAAAGTCTAGATTTCCATTTGTTATGCTGTTTGTACTCTTTTGGCCTCTACTTAGTATGAGCTGCTTTTTTACCGGCTTTGGATTAGATTTTCTTACAGGTTAAAGTTCTCTTCACCGTGCTCTAAATTAAACTTCTGTGCCTTTTCAATCTGCATACATTCTTTGTCAAGGATGATACAGAAGACACTAAGAAGTTCATTAAAAATATGATTAATTAATTTTATTACAGTAGCACTTAGAAGCCCCTGCTGAGACAGGAGACCTATTGCAGTGGGAACTGTAGGGACAGATAAAAGAGTGAGTTTCTGCTTCAAAGAGCTGAAAATTGAACCAGAAAAGACATGTTTCCCTTGGCTTCAAGGGAAACTGAATAAGGGCTTTTGTGGTATTCTTGAGCAAGCTGGAAGCACCATGTTTCATTGAAACCTTTTCTTTTTCATTCTGCAGTTTCATAAAAAATACATGATGAATGAACCCGGATTCAATTTTCAATTAAATGAATCTCAGACTATCTGGTTCTCTCCCTCCCTGCAGCCTGTACCTTTTGCTTTCTCCATTCTTCCTCTGCAGGAACTATACAACAGCCCTGTGCTCCCTGATCTTCTTCCTGCTAACTTGTTCAGACATCTGCGTTTGTGTCTTGTCATCACATTTATAATAGTGAATTTTCGCGTTTCAAAACAGGATCTACTGCTCTTTTTTGTTAGCGCTATAGTTATTTGAAAATATTCAGACCTTTCAAAGAAGAGAAAGAAAAAAAAGGAGGAAGGAAAGAATGGCTTCCCCTCCCTTAGCCCCTTTCTACAGGTTCTGATAGCAAAGGAGTTGGAGAAATGCAGGATGAGAGGTGCAACAGTTAAAGACTGTGCTGTCTTCTACCACTAGCCTTGAGTCAATTTTTCTTCAATGTACAATAAAAGTGAAAAAAGGAAGGGTGCAGAGCTGAAGGTTTGTGTCTTTGTTCATGCAAAGGCAGAGAGAAATGTGACTTGAAAAACAGGAGATTCCAGCAAGCTGCTGAGTTCACAAAACAAATCTTGCTTTGTGCTCAGATTTAGCCTTCTATTTCCCAAGTTCCTGCTCTGTGGCTGCTGGGGTACCCCTCTAAGCTCTCTCCCACCACCCTAACAGTCTGGGGAGAGGCTGGGCCGAATGGGCAAGGTGGTTGGGGTTGGGACATGGCCCGACCTGCTGCTGGCTGCATGTCCTGTCAGAGGTAGTGGCGTGGCTCCAGCTCCACGACTACTCTTAGGCAACTTGTTCTGATCTCCAGTGCCCTTAACCTTGTATTCAATCACTAAATTTCGTCTGGATTTTCACCGCTGCTTGCCTCCTAAGGAGATGCAGGTGGGGTCAGGGGCGAGAGAGGTGGGCTGGCACCCTGACGGCCACCCCGTGCACCAGGGCTGCCAGCTCTGCCTGCTTGGCTTTCTGCTGCAGCCCAGTAGTGTAGTCCAACGTCTGAATTAAATCTAAAGACAGAAGCAGGAAGAGCATTACCAGCACGGGTGTATGTGACTGGCAGAGGAAGAAGGGAAGGTAGGCCTATTAGGATGAGTGGTCTGTTTTGCCCCTTTGTTTGCTTATCACATGCCTTAGATGTTCTGCAGCCTCTGGCTTCTTGGTGCGTGCCTGAGTTTAAATTTTCATAGTACTCATTTCACCACTTAGCCGTGTCATGTTGTGTTACCCCGTATTACCACGCATCAAAACTTTATAATGGAACAAACACAACAATCACTTTAAACTAATGCTGCCCCTGTTTCATTATTCAGCGCATTACATCACAGGCTGCCGACAAGGAAGATCTTGGAATTACATTTAAAGGCATATTTACGTAAGGAATGCATGTTGCAGGGGAAGTTTGTTAATTTGGTGGCTTTTTCTTTTGTGCGCTCTGTTCTCCTGTTGGGAGAAGGAGTTTTTACTCAGTACAAGAATAAAAGGGAGAGGCAGGCATGAATCGTCCAAGTGCTACCTCTCATACAATCTATCTTTAAACTCTGCTTCTTTTGGTGGAGGAACATTTGTATCAACCTTATGCTTAGTGATGCCTCATTTTACAACTCTAGTTTATTGTTAATATTATTGTACATTCTTAAGCAGAACTGAAAAAAGGAGGCAGATAGTCTTGGTGTAGTGGCTTTATGTTCAGCGAAAGCATAACTGTGCTAAATATTTTCAATTAGTTGATGTCCTGATTTAGAAAAATATCAAGACAATCTTGGTGGCTTTTTTTTTCCCCACGCAAATACTGTGAGAGAGGGAGAACTACTGTGAATGGAGAATATGGCAAAATATGGAGCATGCACATGAGCACAGTAATAAACAGGCAAGCTGATCACAATATGAAGTCATACTAATCGTTCTCTTGGCACGTGTGGGTTTGCTGCTAATGATTTATGATACTTCATACTGTGATAACAAATATTCTTTGGTATGCTCTGGGAATGTAATGAAAGTGTACTGCCAGGTTCTGACACCTTTACTTTGAATTATCCATCAGTTATCATGTGTAGAGCTCCATGGACTTAAGAAGGAGTAATGTATCTCTGAACATGGCAAAAAAGGATCAGATTTAGCTCTTAGGAAAAAAAGAAAAAAACACAAAAATTGGACATATAAGTTGCATAGGATGATTGTTTTAATGAAAGGTTTTGCTCTGATGTTCTATGGAAGCAAGAAATATATCTGCTTTGATTTTAAGAGGTGTCTTGCTGGATGAGGTTGTCAAAAAGAACTCCAGCAAAGGACACAAAAGCATTCAGAAAAGGCACAATGAATTTTGACTGCTTTTGAATCTATTTATCAAAGCCATTGCCATTCCCATTTCGACACAGGTGGAACAATAATAAATACCGAACAAAGCAACTCAATCTGTATTCAGAGCATTTCAATACATGGAAAGTTAAATGCAAAGAAAGAAAGCTTGTGGAGTCAGACCTATTGACTCCTGCTACTTCTATTCCTCATTCAAAATGAATGGTGGATAGTGCACAAAGGCTGGCAAGATGTTTACATTACTGCGATTAACATATAATAAGCAGCACATTCTGTAACACGAGTTTATTATTTAACTGAATCAGTTATATTCTACATCACAGGAACATAATCCAGCTATGAACCTTGACATTTTCTTTTAGTTTGACTAAACTTGCATGTCAATTATCAAACTTATAGGAGCCATATTATTTCTCCGTCTGCCATTTATCCCTCTAGGAGGGTCTTTGTGCACGAATGGGCCCCTGTCTGGTAAAGAAGAAATGCCTCTTCTGTGGAGGATAGGCAGTGGGAAGAATCCTCATTGAAGTTCTGAGTCTTGGCTTTCACAGGAGTCATTCCCTGGGAGCAGCCAAGCATGGCACCAACAGCTCTCTCTCTTTACCACCCCACGTTCATAATGTTTCAAAGATCAGTCTGCACATTTTTCTTGCCTTGGATTTTAATTCCACCGTCCCTACAAACTTGGAGGAAATTCCTAGATGGAATTTCACTCTGCACAGGCAGAAAAACAGCAAAGGCTCCAAGCCTGCCAGGCGCTCCACAGAATCTGCTCTGATGAACCTTCCTTCACACACAGACTGGATTTTGCATAGCTACTGCTTCAACCAATGCAGGTCCAATGAAAGCAAACAAACAAAACCTGAACAAGCTGGATGACTATAAAATGCAGCTATTCCAGATTCTTATTCCAGATTTGCAGTGAATATGCCTTCTGGCCATATCTAAAATGCTTTGAGACCAGTAACAGAAACCTCTCATTGTCTTCATTGCCTTTTCTGGATTCTGGGTCAAGCCATCAGGTATGAACGAGGCTTTCATCTACATGATTGGTGCTTTGCAGCAGATGACAGAAATTCAGTTTCTCTCTTTCTGTCTTGAAATTTCCAAGGCTTTCTGGCTTTGTCTGATTTTACCCGAGTATTCAGCAAACAGCCTAGCACATCACTGTTTGCTTTTGGTCATTTGATCTGTCCATTAGGCAGTCGCATAGGCATTTCTCATTTCAGACACCCTCATTCTCAGCATGCTGCAGCGCTTTCACAAAGCTGATTCAGATCTGTACACCAAAGCAAAGGAGTGGATTTTAATTTTGAGTTGCAGCTAACTGTTGTCAAAGTTCAGTGTGTTGAGCATGGATTTTGTTTTCATTGCTCTCTCATAACACCAGGAACTACATAAACTATGAAAAACGTGCTTAATGTACATAAAGTAATGGAGAAGTATATTGTTCTTGTTATTCTAAATGTCACACAAGATCTTGCATTCATTTCAGTGGCACAACGAAGCAAGCTGCAGTTTTCACAAAGGCCCAGTTTTAGATGCTGGTAGTGAAGAGATGAAATGTTCTTTTGTTTTCTTTCGCTGCTGCTCCACAACAGCACAAGAAGAATCTGCCTCCATGTTGGAGCAATGCAGATTGCTGCTTTCAGCTTACAGGTGGAGGATTTTATGTTCCCCTGCCATCTACAGCCATATTTCCTGCATTCAGTTTGATGTGCTTTGTGTCATCTCTAACATATGTTTTCTCAGTTCAAATACATTACACTGCAACTCACTACAGTATTAAACTGAAACCTGAATACAATCATACAGGAAATGAATGAGGACAAAAGCCCACAGTATATGTGAAAGATGGCTTGTATACTGACCGTATATTAATGTATGAGCTCCCCACATGGCTAATGCAGAAAGAAAAGGGCAGTGCTGCCCATCCTCTTGAGGCTGTCATGAATAAATGTTTGCAGACTATAGTGTTTGTCTCTGCCTTTGTTCACTCCCTGTTGCTTATGTTTCCATTGGTAAAAAAAAATCATCATTTCTACTCTACTTTCTGTGGGTTTTTCTCACCCTCTTAATTCCCTGGCTCTTGCTCAATGGGTGAGATGGTAGCAGAGACAGTCTCACTGCCTGCCTGGAAGAAAGGAAAGCTGTAGCAAGGCATGTAGCTGTTATGTCTTTTGTACATGCCAAAAAAAATTTCAGTGTATTTATGGAATGCCAAGATTTCAGCAACCTGCTAGAGCTCTCTCTTGTGTGTTGTCCCTTGATTTTTTTGTAGCCATACTGGAAGTGGCTGTGGGGTTCCAAGAAAATGGCAAATTCAGGCCAGCTGACCTGTCTGCGTGTAGGGTTCAGACATACCTTGGGTCATGCACTGATAAACCCAAGCTCTGCCAGCCTGCTGGCCCACGCAGCTGCTGGTGGCCAGGCCCTGGCAGAGGCTCAGAATGATGCCCCTGGCTCACTCACTCATCACCTGCTGGATGCAGCAGTTGGCCCTGTAGCTTCCCACTGCCAGGGCTGACAGCCGGTGATGGCCACATGAGTAGTGCCACACTGAACAGCATGAGGATTTCAACCAGCTGTGACCAGAACTGTAAGACAAATCAGAGCACCACCACCTGCACCCATCTTCAGTTGCTATACTATACTATATATCTAAATCTTGTTAGTGCCAGGTGCCTTTGTCGCAGGAATAGAATTGAATCACTATTGAATTACTGGCTACAAATGATGAAGTCATATTATCATATTACCAAGCATAGATTTGTAGTCAAATAAAAGTTCTTCTTAAGGTATGTTACAGAGGATTTCGTGCCATCAGACCAGTTTTTAACAAGCAGATGTTTGTGATACAGAGAAAAAACATCTTTGCATTTGGTATCCTTATCCAAAATATTAGTTCAAAAGGCAAAATATGAATATGGAAGTGAAAGCATACAAATAGAGCTGTGACTCTCTTAGTTCCCCTATTTCTGAACTAAATTTTCCACTCTGCCTGGCTCTGCAACCAACTTGCCTCTCCTGCAGTTAGGAGAGCACCATGCACTGTGCAGCATGTGTCTGTGGTGATATCAGTGAAGCAACATCAAACAGCTCAAATTGTTACTTAGAAGTCAATAGTTGAAATAAATTACAAGAGGTTGACCAAATATGAAGAGGCCCTGTATCCCAGACTATGCCCACTTTATAATTGAATTGCATGAAGTGTAGAAACTTCAGATTTCAGTGAACCAGACAGCAGCAAGAGATGAGTTTCTGTCCTACAGAAGATTTTGAAGACCCTTGCCATGGAGTTGAGTTCCTGACATTCCATCTCCATCACTTCCAAATACGAAGGCGCATTCCCTCTTCAAGTGTTTGAAAGCTTTTTTTTTTTTTTTCTGAAAGCCTCTGTTTTCATACTTCTGGTTAGCTCTTTTTTTTTCTTTCTTTCTTTTTTTTTTTTTTTTGCTGACACACTTCAGAAATACTCTAAAACCAAAAAGCACTTGAAGGCCATAACTAACTATAAACTCCCCTCAGCTATGTATGGATTTCCTGTGAGCTGCCTGTGAGAGAGCTTTCAATGAATCATGTCAGCACTCTTCACTTGCTTGTACATTCTTTTCCAGAGGTCAGAGTATGAATGCTCTTCTTTTAATTGGTCCCTGAACTTTGCTTTAATTCTGTCTGATGTGGTAAGTGTGAATCCCATGGAAGTCTGTTGGCATAAAGAAGTGTCTCACTCTCCAACCAGATGTTATGGATAAAACCAATTGTAATCTCATTTGAGTAACCTGAAACAGCAGAGATGTGAGCGGAAGTGTCTCGTAGACTTACGTAACTTCTATGCTGAAGTGTAGGTGCAAGCAGTTAGAAAAAGATAAATGGGCTTAGCATCTCACTTTTGTTCTTATTCAACTTTGCCTAACTACAAAGGTTGGACAGATGCATACAAAATAGTAAGGATGACTCTTTGCCACCTTCTGAATAAATTATTAGTTAATCACTGAAGTTCAGGTATTCAATAACAAAGCAAAAGCCTAAGGACTTTTTAGACCTCAATTTTGGCCCCTTGTGATTAGGATGTTCATGCAGGAAGATTTTGGTAGTCTGAATTCACAAATAGTAAGATATCCAGATAATGCCAAGAAACTAAACAAACAAACAAACCATTCCATAGTAGTTTTCCATAGAATAAGAAGCAGAAAATTGAAGTCATAATATGATATAAATGTCTCAACTACAGCCCCTCAGTGTGACACAGATGATGCATGGAGAAAGTTAGGAGCTGCATAATGCATAAGTTGAGAAAGAATAGCTTTCACATAAATGTAAGGTTGAGAAAAGCTGCATAAAATTGAAAGGAGAGGAAAATAGGACAACATGATTTTTTAAGGCTTTACTTTTTTCTAACCACATTGATAATGCAGACACAAGTTAAAATAGTGTAATATGGAGCCAAACAGTGTAGCATGGAGGCATGTTACTGAGCCTAACAAGAATGATGGCAGTTCATCACGTCATGCTTCGTGGTATCTCCCAGTTCAGGCTATTCAATGTCAATGATAAAAAATGTTCTGCTCTCTGCGTGATATGACACTGAACTCTTACAGACAATAAAAGACTTTTGCTTAAACTGCATATCTGCAATGAGCATGTGCCTACTGCCAAGTTTTATTTGTGTGTTAGAAAAAGATAATCCAGGCCATACAATAAAGTATAAGCATGTCTTATTTTTTTTAACTTTTAGGTTCATCTTTGCATTCTGGAATCTTTCCTCTTCACTGTGATAGGTAACATCCCTACTAATAAGTTGAATGAGCAGCTGTTGCCATAAATAGGTCACTATATTGCTACTAAGAAAATCTGTCAGACTTAAAATCTGAGGGTAGTGAAAAAAAAAAACAACAACCCAAACATAAGATGATTCCAAAGGCTTTTACAATTTTGGCCACTTCTCTTTCAAACACCATATGTTCAACATCATCTCCACTTGCAAAATAAATAAATAGATGAATAAATAAATAAATAAATCTGATATTTCAAAAGCTGTCTCCCAGCTAAGTTTGCAGTGCTGATCCTGTACTTTCCCTTGGTACTATGATGGAGAAGTTTAAGTTTGGAAATAGAGTAAAGCTCAGAATCTTAGCAATCTTTACCTAGTCCTTTCTGTTCCATAGAATAGAATAAAATTGCTCAAGTTGGAAAAGGCCTTAAAGATCACTGAATCCAGCCGCAACCTGACCATACTACCCTGACTCTCACAACCCTCCACTAAATCATATCCCTGAGCACCACATTCAAACAGTTTTAAACACATTCAGGGATGGTGAGTTAACCCTAGGAAGCCTATTCTATTGCTTCACAACCCTTTCTGTAAAGAAGTTTTAGTTCCTTTTCACAGCGAACACTGGGATTTGTCCTTGTAGTGCAAAACCAGTGGCAAATGAAACCTTTGACCAAGATGAAAAAGTTACAGCTATTTGACCAAGACAAAGATAAACCTGATCATATTGTACATAAAACCTCAAAAATCTCATGATTTACCTATATTACAGTCATGAAATATTTAATGTGCCTGCTGTCAGGAAGATCCACTGAACTTATGCGCTCTCTCAGAAAGAGACAAAAATGCTACATTATGTGTTTGACTTTTAGCACAGCACTGTGCCATTATCATTTATTTTGACCTGAAAATCTAGTGCTGCACAATGATGGCAAATAAGTAGTAATAGCCTTGGTAGTATAATTCCTAAAGGTACATATTCCAGTAAAAACGGTGTGCATGCATGTGTGAAGAAATGAGCATTGGGGTGAAGAGAAGATGCTGGGGAGTTAATGAAAACCTTTTTGACTCGAGTAGAAAAACGTAATTCTAGACATAGATGAAAATAGGTTTCCACAGTAATAGATAAAGCTATCCCCCTCTTGCTCTTTCATCACCAAACCCCCCCAAAGCTGCACCTGGCACAAGAGGTGTATACGATTATGCATGTGAGTAAATTCATGGCTGAGCTACCTGAGTAGAGCATAAATACTCTGTCACAGTCTGGGTGGTCTTCCATAATAATTCAACATTTTTCTTCATGGTCATGACCATTCCTTTAGCACTGCAGGTGGTTTTGTTGTTGTTTGTTTGTTTAAATTCCAGCATACTTGTCATTCCCATAAGGCAGAATCTTAACAATATTTCCAGGTTTGTCTCTTGATTATATATCCCAGAGCCTGCCTTGTGGCACCATACTTCCAAGTGAATTGCTCCCTACATTGGTTCCTGTCCTGTGCCACTCATCTTTGTTGTCCAAATTAAATATTATCATTTCTATGGATTTTTTTTTCCCCTTATAAATCTCAAAATGCTTTTACAGCAAAAGACATCATTAGGTGTGCTTAAACACTGGGAACATGGAAGAGGAAGGAGGAAACATTTTGCCATCAAAGGGAATCACTCAGTTTGGTATAAAACCAATGTTTGTCAAACCAGCAAGTGGTGTTAATGAGTACAGCCACAGCCACCACACTGCTGGTGCTGAAGCTGCTGTGGGCACCTCTTGCAGGGTGCTCTGCTCTCAGATTTAAATCCTCTCTAATGCAACACAATCTGTGTTTCCAGCCCTGTGTTTGATAACAACCACTATAACTCATCTCGCATGTCCAGTGTATTGGAATTAAAAAATGCTGCTTAGCTGGGATAATTATTTTCAGAGTCAGTTACAAAATAGCAAAGCATTAAAAATATACCAGGTAAAATATACACAGGTAAACAGGAAAGAAAATAATTATTACCAGTAGCTTACTTTTTCAAAAATTTTATTTTAATAAGCTCAGTTTTTTTCTAGTTGTTGTTGTTAATCTGTTATTTAGTGTCACAGCTGGTCTTAAATCCTCAACATAGATGCATACATCCTGCATACGTCCTGAGGTGTTAACAGGCTGAAAGCTGCACTGGATTGTATTGTATTCTCTTTTTCTCAGACAGTAGGAAATGATAACACTCTCTTTTCCATTAATAACATTGAACTATAATAACATTAATAAAATAAATAGTCATGAAATTATGAAACATAACACTGTATCTGTAATGAGTAGTCATGCTTACAGTCCTTAGCATTTATTTCGCATTCTTGAGAAATATCTTTGCTTGCAATAAACACCAGCACTGACAATATGATAGCAGTAGACAAAATGCCTACTACTCAGAGTGCCTCTGCTTCCCTCTGTGCAAGATGCTAATTTAAGATTGGCCATTGCATGGATTCCTGCTTGAACTTTCTTAGGAAAAACGGGGCACGTAGAAGAGGATGTTTGATTTTGTTTGAGATATTACCTCAAGGAAAGTAGAAAAGAAGAAAAAAAATCTCACTGAGTCATAACAAATAGGGAAGTTGGAGAAAATGATGGAGTGTATCTTATTCAGGCTATCTTATTCTGCATACTTTATTTCTCACAAACGCATGTATCATAAACAACAGCAGTAAAAATGGAGAGGAAGACTGGATCAAAATGGAGGGAGCAATGGAAGAGGGAATAGGACCGCAGTTTGCATTTGAATCCTGTTATAGTCAGGATTCAGAAGTCTATCCTTGGTCATTAACTTTTATGAAGTGCTGATTTCCCTTTTGGCTTCTGCCGGTCTATCAGCCCTGCAGCAAGGGCTGTCGTTCTACACACAGCTGAGCCACGTAATTGCTCAGTGTGATGATTCTCGAGTACAACATTTGCGCACAACCCACCTTTCACCAGCTACCTAATAGCTCTGAGACAGCTTCGGTCTGTCTGACTGAATGACCACTAATGACCCAACTGTTCTTAGGAAGGCGTAGCATGATTTTTTGCCAAGACTTAAAATGTTTCCGTTGTATTTAGTACTCATCGTGCATATGATGTGGTGTCAAGCCAGCACTAAGCAGCCAGCTGTTCTCAAAGCCATCTTTCTTTCCTTCTCCCCCAGTACTTTGTCCTTTTATAATGTTCCTGGGGCCTAAAGCATGCTTTGAAAAGCACAGGATAGTGCTAATGATGTTCTCTATGGCCATTTTGATCAGTTATTGTGTTGGTTTTCAGAAAATAAAATGGTTCTGAGATGAGAAAACTTCAATTGTCTTTAACATGTTAGGTCCTTTCTGACCTTTTGTCAGAGAGCGCAGGTCAGTCTGAAGGCTTAAGTGCAGTAATAGAAACCACAACTTCTTTCACAACTTGACAATTATTTCATGATTCACAGCTTCTCAAATACACAGTACAAAGTCTCAAACAAAACAGATAGTCCATGCTATGTGCTATCTAATATACAGGAAAAGGGTATCACCGTAAACTTGTGTGCTATACAGATGAAAGAAGGGCTTTAGCACCTCTTTTTCTAAGTGATTATGGCCCTGAGAAGTAAAACGACATGCTGACCTCACTGATAGACTCAGTGCAGAAAACACAAAACTGAAAATGGTGGTCATCTCAGAACACTCTGGGAGTGCCTTCCTCATCAGATTAAGCTCTCTTCAGCTTGTGCAGTTTTAACTAGTATTTCCAAGTACTTGAAAGCGTGAAGGCTAGGCCCTGTCTGAGTTTAGGCACTAAACTCAGGTATCTATGGGACACTGAGGCCCAGATGAGTTAATGTCAGAGCGTGATGTGATCTGACTCGCTCTCTGTGTCTGTCCCTTTCCATCCCTATGTCAGGAGAAAGAACAATCATGTCACTCACAAATTACAAGTGGAGGAAATGTGGATCCATGTGTGGGGCTTCCCACATTGCCAAAACTGAACTGCCCCTGTTGATGTTACATGGAGCCTTCTGCGATGCCTGAGACATAATGTGAACCAATTTTTACTCATTCTGTACCATCTGAGTGGGTTATTTTTGTGTCTCCACATTGTTAGATGTCACTGATGGCCAGCACATCATCATCAATTTCCTTCTTTAATAGTGTCAGGCAACTGAATCTACGTATGTGGGTAATACAGAGATGTATGAAATGCACCAGTCAATGTGGAAATGGCCATTTTTCTAAGGTAGCTTTCCAGGCTGTATGAGGCGTAATGCTCGAAGCAGTTGATGCCATAGAATCATAGAATGGCCTGGGTTGAAAAGGACTATAACGGTCATCTACTTTCAGCTTCTGCTTGAAGGCATCAAGCTCAGTGACCCTATATGGAAAGAGGGTTTCTTCTGTCACCCTTCCAAGTGAAAGTCAGCACCTTTGTTTTTTAGTGTTGGCTGTCAAGCAGAGTTCTGAGAAAGCTGGCAGTTGGTTGTTTGAACAAAGAAGGAACTCAGAGAAACTGATATTTTAGTAGCCATTCCCTTTTGATATAGACTTCCCCCCTCCTGTGTTATGGGGATTGTTTATGTATAGTAAGAAAAATATCCTACTTCCATGTTTGAAAAATTCTTTTTCTTCAGTCTGTGGGTCATCAGAGCTGAAAATAAACCAAGCTGGCTGCCCTGGGGATTTATTGAAATCCAAGTGCCCATGACTCACTCCATATTTAAAAAAAAAAAAAAAAAAAAAAAAAGCCTATTAAATTTGCCACATGAAAGCCTGAAACAGTTCCACATGCTGCTGCATGGTAGATAGGAAAGAAAGAAAGGAAAAGTTATACCAACTCTATCAGAAAATGTCCTTCTGTGTTACTTCCTGAGCATCCATTGCACACAGGATGAACAATCTTTAAAAAAATCATATCTGCTTTAAAAAGGAAGAACTTGAAATTACCTGCACAGACACTTCACAAAGGCTTCATCAAACAGAAGGCAATTTAGGTGGTGAATGTAGCATGGGCAGAAACAAAGATGTTGTTGGCAAGTGCTATCTGGAGTACATAGAGAAAGCACAAAGCATACAGTAATGCTCCTTCATGGAAAAGAGGGAGCTCAGAGAGAACTCTGCTGCTAAGAGAGCAGAGCTTGAGTGTATGCAGAGAGCCTTTCCAGATGGAATAATAAGGAGCTGTCAGAAAGTAGCAGTACTCAGGAATTCTTCCCCCCCCAAGCCAGCCACCAGAGAGTTAATGCTTCTCCTCTCTAGCGGAGGGGGAATTAGGTTAAGAGGTGGCAGCTGTGCAAACGAGGGGCCCTCTTTAAACTCAGGCTTCTCCAGGCAGGGATCACCTGTGTGAAATGGGGCCTGGGTGAGCAGTGTGCTGGTGCTCTGCTCAGTTATAGGTTTGGTTTTTCCATATTCCTTCATGTTTTTCTTAGCATTTACACAACTATGTGTTTCATTTACTGTGGTTAAAAAGCTCTGAATCTTTTCTTCTGAATGAGGATTTACAATGACAATTGTCTTCAGCTGCTGGCAAGCCCTGGGTGCAGTCCATAAGTACTTCAGAACTGTCCAGAGCTTTATAAATAGTAGATATGGGGCACTGCAACAATTCAGTTGGGTTGAAGTGATTATATATGCAGAGGGAATCTTCAAGAGTGATGTGGGGGCCTCAGCTGGAAAAGAGAGCAGATAGAGGAATGGACCTGACAAGTCTGAATGTGTGGCAGCCACCACCTGCACTGCAGGAGATGCGTGAGGGGCAAGGCTGGAGGCTCCTCTTGTGACTGTGTCTAAGTGCCTGGCTGAGTGTGAGATGGGCCTAGCCCAAATTCCCAGCAGACAGGCAATTGGGTCCAAATTTAATGCAACAGTAGAAAGGTAGCTCACACTAAGGCTGCCTACTCATAGGCCCTTGTTCAGACTCTTCATTTGGTGCAGCAAGAGACACCTTACAGAGAGATGGGAGGAAAAAGGCTGTTAGATTTGATGGGTAAGAATGACTTATGTGTTTGTTTGTTTGTTTGTTTTGCAATTTCTTATGCAACTCTAGCTTTCCGGAATGATGAGGATTGACTGTTCAAAAATAAACTCCTAAGGGAATTGATAAACAACTAGTAGCATGATGGTTGTCTGTTTCTGTGTTTTTATGCCTGCATAGCTGATGCTGTCAGCCTTGACAGTGCAGAGTGTGGTGCCATCTACTACACCAAGCTTGTGGGTTGCTGAGCTGAGATAGGGGAATGTGGTCCTGTGATGCTCCTGGTCTGGTCATTTCTATGGGATTATGGTTGGCTGCTGTCTGGGAAAGTTTTG
This sequence comes from Lagopus leucura, assembly GCF_019238085.1. Classification (NCBI taxonomy): domain Eukaryota; kingdom Metazoa; phylum Chordata; class Aves; order Galliformes; family Phasianidae; genus Lagopus; species Lagopus leucura. Next base: position 6,509,322 of record NW_024962255.1, on the reverse strand, counting down.
GGAGCACAGGTGTCCTGAGTTACTTCTAAATAGGTTAAAATGTCTGTTCTTTTATATAGTTGTGGCTGTAAAGTGTTTGGATGTTTATGTGAAGCCTTGGATGTGTTCAAAGAATATAAAGGGCAGACAGAATGTCTATAGAGTGAGAAGAAATAATGGTGGTGATGGTCTGTGTTTCTGTTCCCTTTTCAAAGAAAGTGTTCTTGATCTCTAACCTGGTATGCTAGATGGAGGAGGAAGAAACTGTTCTTTTCTGTTAGAAGGGATGGGAAAGGATACACTTTGGGAGCCAGATTCTTTGTCTAGCCAAGCTGATATAATCTATGGTTGTGTATTCCTTCTATGGAGGATTGGTCTAAGGGAGATGGGAAGGGCTAGAATAAAAAGGAGGGGAGGCGAGAACTAAAGCCTCTTCTCTATCGCTCTAGCCCAGCTATTGAATCAAGTGAAAATCTGACTTAATTTTTTCTTCCTGTCCTGATTTTTTTTGAGAACTTTACCTCTGTCACACACATGCATCTCTAATGGACAGTATGGTGCTGTTTGCTAGTAGTTGATCACATGAGATCATCCTGTAATTAAATGAACCATTAAACCATGCAGTCAGGTCTCTTGCACATACCTCTCTGCATTGAGCCCAGCATCTTTGGGTAAACCATATTCCCTTGAAAGCAATCTGTCATTCACTTGAAGATATTAGATGTCCAATAATTTTCCAAGTACTTTCTTACCTGACTTTTAAGTAACATTGTTTTTATGTAACAGATTCTATCATTATGCATTTGGTAAGAAACACGATCACAATTTCTGCAGAATTTCAGAGTAAAATGCAAAATAGTCTATATGAAGACTTGAGGGAAAAAAAAAAATTAAATGAAATTAAGATTCAGGTCCAGCTTTTTTTATGCTTGTTTCAAACACTGTTGTCATAGCTACTGCAGCATAGGCTGGCTCAGTATGTTCTCTTTTTTCTTTAAAGACATATTCACCTTTTTCAGAAAGCTGACTATTAGCACAAGCAGCTGGGGAAAAGAAACCAAACTTTGTATGTCCTTATTTTCATCATGAGTTATTTAGATGAGGCATATTCAGCCTTTAGTAGCTATTTATTCTTCAAGACCGAAGAACTAGAGAACAATTAGATGCATATTAAAGTACACCATAGTGCAGAACAGTTGCAAACTTCAAAGGGGATACAATTCAGTGTGGCTAATTCTCTGCAAAGTCTCAGTTCTTAATGTAAGCCATCTAAACATGTGGTAGTATCAAACTTCTGGCTCCCAGGAGTAACTTAACACTCCTATTTCTGGATTCAGGAGTGACTCCAGTTTAGGCATCTCTCTGAAGGCATTAGCCTTTTAATTGGCTTAGTTTTGACAAATATCTGGGGCTGCTTCTCTTTTCCTTCTTACTGCTTATCATGTAATCTGATTCTTTTACTCATTTCTAGAATTAATTCTTATACTGCATCATGGGAATTTCCTGAGAAGACTAATTAAAACCATATCTTGCTTAAGTAAAAATGCTTGGTTGTTTTTTTTTGTTTTTTTGTTTTTTTTTTTTTAGACTGGATGTTAATGGTTGGTTTGATGGAGGACAGAAATAATTTCTGTCACACCTGTATAAATTTATTTGGGCATCTGGCCTCTGAGTTGTCTCCTTCAGATTTCTGCTCTTGTGGCTTTATTCCTCTGCAGGACTTGAGCTGTCTTGGGTGAGCTCCTTTGCAGCTCAGTGCTTCCTATGGGCTCTGCTCCTTAACTGAGCCATGTCCTGTTATATAACAACTGAGAAACTTCCTCAGGTCAAGAGTTGGCTTTGGTCCACAACATTTCAAATAGATACTGACAAGTATTTTCTGTACTGTTTCTACAAGGATCTGACAGAGGGAATAGCTTTTATCAAGGAAATAGGTTTAGAGAAAATCATGCTATGCAGGTAGGATATCTCTAAAACCTGTGCCTTGACCACATGTTGATAACATAAGCTGTGCCTGCTTTGCCTACTGGCAAGCATTTCTTACTTGAACAGTTATTCTGAACTATAATGTGGACACTTCAAATCACTTTTGGTTCCTGAAAATCTGTAAGCTCACTCATGTTGCTTCCAGCAGTCTGTAGCCCTGATAGTAGTTTGTGTCTTTGGAGGGAAACTTGCTTCTGTAGAGCTGACTGTGAGGAATGAGAAGGAACAGAAGATGTTAATCAGCTTCAGGATGGTCCCTAAGAATGCTCTAGAAGGCAGTTCCCTGACAAGAGGCAGAACAGTGAGCAAAATATTTCAACATGCAGGTAATCCTGAGCATATGAGAAATCACCTGTTGAGGCTGAAACCTGTGCCAGATTGTAGCTTTATATTTTCTGTCAACACAGATATTTTAAGTTGTTTGCACTCCCTGGCTTAGAGATATGTATATACTTCACTGGATCTGGACCTAATTAAGCAAATTCCATCTGTTTTTGCCCCTGGCTTTACTGACTAATAGTTGTACAGTAACTCATGTGAACTGTGTCTTTCAATTTGTACTCGTTTCTGAAAAATGAGATAATTAACTGTGTTTTTTTTGTGTACTCATTTAATGCGTGTAGAATGCTTCTTCACATGATCTGCAAAGACATAAGGAAATGTTAAAGTAATATTTAAAGTAGCATTTTTGCATGTGACAGTAATTAAATGTCACGTGTCACCAGCTACAGATCAGATAGATGGCTGGTTATAAGTAAAAATTTTTTGCATTTTTTTCCAAGTATAACATTGACCCAATCCGACACTAGTCCTTTCTTAAGCACACTCTAACAAATAGTGTGATGGTTAACTGCCTAGGGTACACTGATGGTTGTTGTCTGGTATAGTACCTCATTTAAAGGATAAGTATACCCCATTTTGCAATATTCTAAGTTAAGAAGGAAGATTCTGTAACTAGTAGTATGTTTGTTTTTGGTTTTGTTTTTTTTTTATAGGCCTTGGTGTGAGTGCTAAAATGATGTCTTAGTGAACACACTTTAGAGAAGAATCATGCATGCTATAAATGGACTGGGAAGTGTCAGTGTGCCAGTGCTTGCATGTAAGCATGCCAACACCTACTGATGTTGTGCACAAGTTTGAAACCAAAAAATCTCTGAATAATTGTAGCATAATCTGTTTAATTTTTTTTAAATGACCTGCTTTTTAGGGACTCTGGTTATGGGCTATATTTTGATGTAGAAGTTATACAAATGCTGCATTTATATTTGCTTTTCCTTCTCTCAGATGCTTTTTTTGTTCTGCCTAACAGCACAAATGAACTAGTTACATATGCTTGCTTAATGTGTGGGCAGACAGAGAGATTTAACAGTCGAGACCTCCTTTTCTGCCTTCTCCCTCCCCTTTAAGCTGACCTCATCTTAGTCTTTAAGGAGCTGTATCAGCATTTCCTGAGCTGCTCCTAGCTGGGTGTAAGGAGTTTGTGGTAGGCTCAGTTGTAATGTGACTGAGGGGCCATGCTCTCAAGAGGATGGAACTAATGGAAATCCAGCCAACCCAGAGAGCAGCTTGATGTAAAGCACTTGTACAGCACAAAATGATTTTGCATCACCTGCAGAGAGGGCTGTAGAAGTATATGCTTGACTGGTGCAGGATGACACTAGAAAAGAGACAACTGTGCACCAAGGGCCCTCAAGGCACAATGCAACCAGACTTCTTAGTTTCTGCAAGCAAGCAGGTCCAGGCTGCAGTCAGCAATACTTGTGCATTATAAGTAAGTGTCTTAATTTAGCACACTTATTCTGATGCTCTCAACTAAAACTGCAGTTCACTGAAAAAGCTTTGAAGAAAACTCTGAGGAGTTTTCCTTGTCAGCTGTCTTTGTGTTGCTATGAAGTTAATATTGCCCAGCCATAAAATCTGGTGAGATAGGTGTTTAGATCTGGAAAATGCAAATCTTCAGTCTCTTTCTTTTTTCTATAAGGAGAGATGTCCTGCTGTCCCACAGATGGCACTTGGCTAGTTACCCCCCCACACCTCTCAGCATTCCTGGGTAGAAGATGGTCTGTGAGGTGAAGGAACCTAGATTAGAAGGAAAGGTCTTCAATAGTAGTAACAGAATAGGCTACTATTATCTTAGCTTTGTCTTCTGTGTACAGGAGATGCTCCAGACCCCTCATCTTTGTGGCCCTCAGCTGTATTCTTTGTAGGAGATCCATGTCTTTTTAACTAGGGGGCTTAGAACTGGGCACAGTTCTCCAGATGTGGCCTCACCAGGGGAGAGTAGAGGGGAAGGAAAACTTCCCTCAACCTTCTGGCTGTGCTTTTTTTTTTTTTTTTTTTTTTTTAATGCATCTTAGAATGCCATTGACCTTCTTGGCCACCAGGGCACACTGCTGATTTGTGGCCAACCTATTGTACACCAGGACACTCAGGTCCTTCTCTCCAGAGCTTCTCACCAGCGGGTCAGTCCCTAATCTGTACTGATGCATGCAGTTATTCTTCCCCAGGTAAAGGACTGTTCACTTGCTCTTGCTGAACCTCATCAGGTTTCTCTCCATCCAACTCTACAGTCTGTCCAAGTCTCACTGCCTGGCAGTAGAGCATTCTGATGTGTCAGCCACTCCTCCCAGCTTTGTATCATCAGCACACTTGGGGAGGGTAGACTCTATCCCTTCATCCAGGTCATTGATGAAGATGTTGAACAAGACTGACCCCCTGGGGAGCACTATTAGTTACAAGCCTCCAGCTAGATTCTGTCCCACTGTGTGTATATATAAGCAGATGTTCTATTTCCTGAATAAGGCAGAAGTGCTAAACCTGTAGTTTCACAAAATTAATCTGTGGAACACAGATCATTATTGCATCTTCTACTGTGAGCTTCTGATGAGAAGCTAGCTTGAAGATGCCTAAAGGCAGTGACTGCAGGCAATGTAATAAAGCAGTGCAATGAGTTTAAGTCAACAGCACACCACTCAGGTGTGCGCTAGGCACTGTACAGGTAAGTTATGGCTCTGAAGGAAAGGTATAATGGCTTAGTCACTCTCTAGGTATGAAGTGAGCAGCACACTGGAGGTAGAGGTGTTTAGAAAGGTTGTAATAAAATCCTCAAGGTACAGAGAAAAATTTGTGGCAAAACAGCAAAACTAGTGGGGGGGGGGGGGGAAAGAATGAAGACGTTTCTAACTGATTTGTAGATTTCTCAACTGATGTCGTGGCAAAAGTAAGGAACATCCCAGAGGGGAAAGCCAGGAAAACTTCAGCTTGAAGTGCAGAAGTTTATCACCCCTCTGAAGCTGTTTCCTCAGTGTAGCAGGGAACTACAATCCTGAGCACAAGAGAATGTTCCATCTAGGTGCTGTGTGGCACATGCATCACAAAATGGCAGTAAGGGGAAGAAAGGAGATATGGCTTTCTTAGATGTTAGGTTTGCCTACTAAAGCCTCAAGCACAAAACTGACTGTGCTTAGGAATAAGAAGCGTAATGAAATGAAAGATTGTTTTGAAGTGATGAGTGGTTAGTTTAAGAAGGATAGATGTGACCCAGACCTGTGAAAATCCTCAGAAGTAAAAATACAGAAATTATAATTTATTCAAACAAATTGGAGCTTCTTACAAAAAAAATTTAAAGGCCTTTTCAGGCTTGGTTAGGAAACTGGGAGTCTGCAACTCATTGAGTTCTGTTGGACAGAAAGGGCAAGGCATTTATCTCTTTCACAACTCCATATAGAAGATGACATTTTGAGAGCGTGTTTTTTGCTATCTCTTAAACCCAAATGTATTCCAGGAATCGTACCCTGAAAGAAGCACAAAACTAATTGAGTAGCTGCAGATGAAGGGAACTCAAACGTTAAAATGAATTGCAGAAAAATGAAATCAGTGATGAGAAAATGAATTACTTCTGTCCTTCTGGATAGAAGAGTCATTGAAACAGATCAGAACAATCTGAGAATAAGGCTATTCAAAACAAGTGTTTTCTTTCTGATTTTTGGAAATCGGGTTAGGAGTGACTATATTGGTTTGATATTCTAGTAGGCAAACTGAGAAGTATGTGAAGATATCATTAAGGGGTATCTGGGACATAAAGTAGATAAGGCCTTCTTAAGGAAGCATTTCTTGCAATGAAACAAAGTTAGAAAACAATATAATTCAAAAGCAGCAGTTGGGGAAACGTTCTTGCAAGAAAACTGATGTTTGCTTCAGGAGTGCTGATGTTGGCTCTCCTCTCCTTAGCTCTTGTCACTGGAAGTCAGAAATGTCTGTTTTGGAGGGCAGCATGTGTTTTGCAGCAGCATAGTTAAAATATATTGTAGCTCAGAAAAATAGTTTGTGTTCCATCATACTGAGTTGATGAATCCTTTGAGGTTCCCATGATGATGAAGCAAATAAAAACAAAAGATAAAACATGGGTAACCCAAAAGAACAAGTGAATGAGATACAGCAAGAACTGTTCTGTACAAAGATGTTACTAAATACAGGAAAACAAATAGGTAACTGTTATCTATGTTATTGCCTTGAAAGAAGCAATACAATCAATGCTTCTGGTATCAAGCTCAGTCCAAGAGCAGTGCTGTTTTTGTTATCACCAGTGGATCTTCATATGCCCCTGAAAAATGGCAGTGGGTTGTAGTTCATCCCTCTGTGGGCTAGCAGAAAAGCAGTCCCTCAGTCCATTGACACAGGTCCTGAACAGCTCAAGAGGAAGTGTTCAAAACCTTCCCTTGATTCTGCAGAGCATTCAGACCTCACCTGAGCAGGCAGTTTCACCCATGCATACGTCTTAAGCATGATGTTGAAATGAACATCTGCAAGAATCTCGCCTGATTCCCAGTATTACAAATCGTAACAGGCTGAACGGTAGTTAGATACAGAAAGGCAGCAAAGAGCCTGTTGTAGTAGAAGGTTGTAACACTGAAATAGTTAGAAAGAAAACTTGTAACAGGACTGGGAAGCATGCTCGCCTAGCTGGGACTCAGCAGCTGAGCAGGAGAGGACATGTTAAGGTAGTTGGAGAATGTTCATCTGTCTAAAAGACATCTCAGACATCTGGAGATTGCTGCTCCTATCATGGCTGCATGTGATGATGAAAATACTGGCCTGAGGTGCTGAAGCAGGACAATGAAGAGCACTTGCTGTGATCCCAAGAAACCATTAACAACCACCTACTGCTCAAAGAGAAGATGCTGCAATTACAGCAGCCACTGTATGATCCCCAGCTGCTGCTAATGGCCCAGGCACAAGGAGCCATGCTCCTGGTGCAGTCTTGCCTGAGCAGTGAAAGCCTTGTGATATTTCTACGTCAGATTAACGGACAGCATTGTTAGTAATGACATCTCCTACCTGTGTGCCAAGAGTGAATGTACTATACTTATGTCCACTGCAGTAACTTGAAGTTAATGCAATCAGATCCTTGTTTTGATGTCTCAGCTTTAGATCAGCCCTGTTACGTTCAGTAGTCTGGCATCAGTTCATAACCATGCATTAGCATCCCGTTAGTTCCTACTCAGCTGTTTTCCCAAAAGGTATGGATGATGACTGAGGCTTTAACAGGAGGGAGAGATTTGGAAGCTCAGGGACTGACCAGCTGAAATATTTGCATGTCACTAAGTAGGATTTGGTTACCGAGAGCTCTCCTCACCTGTCAGCTGAAAACTACTGGGTAGCATTTCTGCAATGATTTTGAGTTAAGGTAAGTTTGCAGGGCAAATTTGGTAAAACGGAAACTAAATGAAAACTATAATGGTGTTTCTTGAAAGAGTAAGAAAATAGAACTTTTTCAAAAAGAAGAGAGTTTGCTCACAAAGTGATTTTTCAACCCTTGATTATTTTGAGGGGCAAGTAATGTATTTTTTTAAAGTAGTGAGGTCTAGGAGAGCAAATGCTTACTGGGGATATTTTTAAGAGTTATAGGGTAGAGAGTAGATAAGAATCTTGAAGAATTAGAATTCTGATATTTCTATGCTCTGAGAGGTTTGGTTAATAGGCTTATGAATATTTATTGATAGCCTGATAAAAAGAATTTAGTTGCTGCATCATGGGCAAATTCAATTTGAAAGATTTACCACCTCGTTCTGTCTCGCAGTTTTCTGTTCGCACAGCCCCCCAACCCATAAATAAATGAGTAAATAAAAGAGCTTTCCACTCAACTGGTGCCATTGATGATGCTGTTAGAAGTAGCTGCATGTAACCAGATGGGGCAGCATTCAGAGTTGTTGAGTCCTCTCCCCTGAGGCTGGCTTCAGGGAAGGAAGGATTTTTGATCACTCCCACCTAATGTGTGGCCAGCCTGTGCTGAGAGGTCCAACAGTCAGGTTTAAAGGGGGAAAGGCAATAGGGAAGTGACTAATGGCGTTGGTGGCTGGCTGTGCTGTAGTCAAAAAGAGGAGTGGAGAGGTGGAAATTAAACCCAGTGAAGAGAGGGAAGACCCCAGCAGTTGAAGCATATTTAACCTGCAGACATGGGCTCATTCTATGCTGTCATCAGTTCCTTCCATTTTTGTTCATAATGAGCTAACCCACTGTGACATGTCAGACCCTTATGGTCTTTTTCTGTGCGTGGCCTTTGAAGAAAAAGATGCTTACTTACTAAAGCACCTGTGAGCAGAGAATTCCCTCTTTTCAAGTTAATGCTCACAGTTTTGTAGACGGTGTGCTCTAAGGCTGAAGTTAGTAAAGTTTAGTGATTTTTTTTTTTTTTTTTTGGCATGGCAGCAACAACATACATAGTATGTACTGAAGCAGACCACAGTCTCAGCTTTGAGAAGGATGTTACTGCCTGAGCTTGTCATTTCCCTTCATTTGAGATTCTTTTATTTCAGTAACTCTATTTTCATATTAGAGAATATCTGCGTTCTCAGTTGTGATGTAGCAATTACCCAAAGCCACAGAACTTTTTGCATTCTTTGGTGTCTACTCTGAACCAGACCACATTGGTGTGTCATGCAATGGCTTAGATACTCAACAGTCAGCTGCTTCCTGGAATTTCCTTTCTTTCCCAATTAAGCTCAATATTAGTGGCAACAAAAGAAATACATGTAGTTGCAGATATTGATAAACACCATTATTAGCAATGTCTGAGTGTTCTGAGATGCAGGGCCGTGGAGCCTTTTGGCAAATATGCCCGAAGGTGATTAGTTTCATTTCTATCTTTTCTGGGGCCTCTGTCTTCATTTTTACCTTTAAGTATTTTCTGACTTTCAGCTCATTAGCTGCATGTGCCTCCCTTCCAAGGCTTTTATAGATGTTACAAGGGATAGTATGGCAGAACTCTCTTCTGAGATGTCATGAGAACTTTCAGCTGTAAATTTCCCCTTAGCATCCCTCAGGACATTGTTTTGTTAAGTCGCCTGACTTGTAATGTTATCCACAACACAGGCTGTTCCCATTTCCACAGATCCTAGCTTCAAGCTCTGCAGGTGAACATCTTCTAGCAAACTCTAATCTCTTCATAAAGACATAACTCTGAGTTCTGTACTTATAGCTGAGAATGTTCTGTCTCTGTCCAGATGCACAGACAAGATTCCTGTTAGGAACATCCAGAATTCACTGGCTTTCTGGACTACGGAAATCCTTCCTTATATTTTAACTTCAAAATAACATGGTAAACATATCCCACTGATCGTCAGTCAGCAGTCTTTAAAGTATGATGATATAATGTTAAGTTAAACATCCAAATGTTGTAAAGGCATCAAGTCTTTAATGAACACATTCCTTATCACTGCTATGAGGTCTACTGTCAGGAGCTGCTACAGGTCTTTAACTTTCTCTATTAGCTGTGCTCATTGTTGAAGAGTTTTGTTTTGGCAGAGCTCTTAACTGTTCTGTTTGTTTATGTCCATTTGGAATGTTTTCCTGTGTTATATTCCCAGTAATAGAGCCAAAGTGCCTAACAGAGGTCTGTTTCATTCAGTGTCTGATCAGCAATGCATAACGCCAACATCTGTACAGTAAAATAACCATTTCTAGCTGCCTTTTGCCAAAGTTGTTTTAAGCCCATTTCTCCATAGCTGGTATGGTGTGTTTGGTAAAGAGGCAAAGCCCAGACTTAAGGGAATTATGGGGCAGAGCATAGCAGCTTGGCCAACTGAAGAGGTAATGTACTTCATGAGAAGCCCTCCAGCAGTATGTCCGTTCAGACCTGTCACTTTCTTGGTGACCTAAAGTCACTTACCAGCTTGGCATATTTTTGTAGCCTCTTCCCACTAGCATCAGTAGGTAGAAAGAGCTTATGTCCCCAGCACAAATATCTTCAGATTTACAGCTTCAGTACAGCCTAGCAGACTTGAAAAAGATGCCTTTCTTTACCTCTGTGGAAGGTCTTTTTCTCCAAACTGATTATTGAGCTCCTGAGAACCAGGATCTCAAGTCTGACATGAAACCAAAGTAGTCAGTTTTATTTCAGGTCACCAAAACTTCTTAGGTGATCCTGCAGATGCATCACTGACCTTGGATATTCTTGGAAATAGGTGGTAGATGCTGGGTGTCTGAAGTACTGCCAAGAATTTACTTGCTGATATTAAACACAAAACAACCCGAAGCAGCAGTCTTAACTGAACAAAAGAGGATAGAATGAACATCGATAGAAATTGCCTTCCAGAGAAGAAGGATTGTGACATATTGACAAGATGGTGTGCAGATACCTGGCCTACAGACTCATAGCTTGACTTGAACAATGCATGCAGTGCATGCTTGTTTTATATGTAGCATTCTCTCATGCTACCTAACGCTGCTAGTTGCGTTTTCCTTTTTTCTTAGAAAATTACATTTATTTGTATATTTGAATGTATAATCTAAACATCAGTGTATTGTACTACAAAATACCTCTTGTCTGCAGTAGCTATTCCCTAATTCATAATTAGGAAAGAACTGGAACTGGTGGTGTCGGGCCAACCCTTAGGAAACAGCTGTATTGCTGGAATCTGCTGGAGGGAAGAGAGCAGTTTTTGACATACGAGCTCTTTAGCGCTATAGTCTTTATCCTCTCACTTGCTGTGATTTTGCTTCGCTCTGGGGAGGAAAAAAAATAAAGAAATAAATATTTTATTTGTAATAAAATGAGAAGTGATAAACTTACTAAAATTATTCAATTACATTGCTGTATAACAGCATACAATTCTTTGACATATGACATTGTTTGCAAGATATATTAACAAATGCTTCTGAATAGTGTAATTAATTCCACAAAACTGAAGTTTTATGGAAGATCAATTTCTGTACTGCTGTTTAACAAAGTAACTACTTGACCATAATTATTTGCACATACAACTAATAATTAGTTAAGTTAGAGCAGAAAATGTTTCCTTTAGTGAAAGTGTGGAAAGCCATGGTGTTGTTCCACTCTGCCTATACTTTGCTTCTTGAAATATCAGTTTCCTACAATTCCACATTGCAAGGAAACATTTTAAGCTTGCAATCTGCAGGCAGTCAAAAGCAAAACTCTGACGGGAGCCAAGTACTTGCAATAAATTAGTAGCTTTATGAATATTTGAGCTGGTTGTACTCATGGAGCATCCTGGTGGGTCAGGGCTGCTGTCACTGTTGCTGAGGCTGTACAATTACGCTACTCCGTGATGTGTGAGTACTGTGAGAAATGGATCTCGGCTGGCTGGAGGCAGACTTCCCATGCGCTGATTATCATTCTGCATATGGAAGTAGAGGAACAGTAAAATGGAGATAAAAAACGTTTTCTGTTAAATTATAAAAGAGGAGCACACAGTATGAACTGTTCTCCTGTAACTTTCACTGCGTACGTATAAAATGAAGTAATGCATGTTAATTCCCAGGAATCAATCAGGAATGCATTAATGATGTTTAAGTGATTTCTTCCTGCTGCAGGTAGCATGTTTTGATATCCCAGGCACCCCAGACCTATTTTTCTGGGGGAATAAGACTTGATGGTATTACAGGTGTGAACTCAGTGCACCATCTAAGATGCTCTTTTCTGGGCTAAGATCCTCATTTTACCTAAGGAATTCTGCGTTATTTGCAAGCAGGACAGTTTCTAAGGTGTGCAAGTATTTCCACATCCCCTGGAGCGGTAGAAATGCTAAGGCACCTTGGTCACTGTTTACAAAACTGCTTTTGTGTTTTCTGTAAGAGGTGGCCTCCTGAGAAAGGTGGTGTGCAGAATCAGCATCCAGCCCACAGGAGTACACACAGGCTTGGAGCTCCTACGCAATTCTTTAACACGAAGGCAGAGAGGGATGTCCAAAGCTGCTCTCAAGTAGCTTAAAAACCCATATTCACATCCCAGGTACATTGAAACACATCTAATGCTCAGTTCTGTATCACCAGGTGCCCTCAGGCACAGTCAGAGAGACGAGTGCCCTGAAGTAATACTGTGAAATGTCTTTGTAATGCTTCTTCATAAATGGGGTCCTGTGTGACCTGACCACAGCCACACAGGAGGTTGGTGATGAAGCACAGCCTTTAATGCTGCTCTCCAACTGGGCCCTGCACCAGTACTCCTGGTTATCTACAGATCCCAGTGTATGTTAGCTGTGCCATCTGTAACCATGGTGGGATGTCTGGTATATATAAAGAGTAATGGAAAAACTTTAGTAGCTATCTTACACGAGTAATTAGTAGAAAGCCGATTAGGTCATGAAAGGCTAAAATTCTGTGGGAGGAGTATTGATGGTGCTGTGAACCTCAAGTGCAGAACTGCGGAGTTGTTTCCATTGTTATTAGGTACAAGAGCCCCAAGAGACAATTTTCTTCTTCTTTCTTTCTTTATTGGATTTTTACTAATACAGTATTGGGATGTGTAGGCAGTCTGTTCCTGCTACTGTTGCTGTGTTGCACTGAATACATAGCAGGTCTAAGCACTGATGTCACAAACAGGAACTTTTTCAAGAGAATTGTGTCTCTTGGCCTCACTTTTAACTAACAAGCCACTACCTTATAAGTCTGTCTTAAATGTCTTTTTCATTTTTAATTTTTCTTTTCTAGAGCTGCTTATGTTGTAGCTTCTGTGGTAGAGACAATTCAAAAGATATCATTAGAAAACAGAACATGAACACTTTGGGATAACTGTCTTACAAGCACTGGAATTGCTGTAGGAACAATGTGAAGCAGTACTTAATCTATGTGTGATGCTACAGGTTTAAAAAAGAGAAGTAGGCTAGCAAACTGTAAGGCATCCTTAGATCTGGGGCTTTATGTGGAAGCAGTCAGCCTGGGAACTGCACTGTAGCCTGGTTCTGAAATGCCTCTCTGGGACTTTTTAGAGAGGGAAGAGAAAATTGCCAGCAGTGTGTAGAGAGCATTTGTAGCGTCTTGTCTTAAAAGGAGATGTGCACATGCATTCTTATAAACTGCATAGGTATTTACTATGACACCCATCCCTCCCACCAGAATTCTCAGATTAATCCTGAGGCAAGATAGGAGAAGGTGTTAATTGTAAATATATATATATATGTGTGTGTGTGTGTGTGTGTATGTGTGTGTATATATATATATATATATATATATATAAAATCATGATGGGAAATCTGTTTCTAGTTTATATTTATTAGCCACATCTTTTCTTCATAGCAGAACTTTTCTTCTCATGCTTCTTGACAGGTCTCAGTTTGACAAAGGAAACTTAGCTGTAAAAAGCAAAACCATTATTGGGATTCTAATTAACACTTTGACGTTGTATTATGGAGCTGGATGTGTATGAAATTATGCCCCAGGAGTTTTCCACCACTGGGAAGGGTGATGGATACCGGTAGAAAGTAATAGATAATGTATTAAGTAACCCAGGGATGGTTTGTTTTGTTCATGCTAAGTAAAAGACAAATTCCATCTTCAATTTAATTTTTAGATGAGAGGCAGCACCACACAGAGGCACAGCTGCAAAGCTCAAACTTCTGCTGCTCCATGTTGGGACCCCACTGAAGCAGAACATTAATCTGTATGGCAAACAAATGACTATCATTTACATAATTACATTTAGTCATGACTTATAACATATTCATAAGTGCATGAGTGAGAGTGATGCACTTACTGTGTAAGGGGTAGGAATAGTGGAGCCGTTTTGTTCCTGATCAGGAAAGGAGAAGTAAAAGAAGCAATCTGCCTAAGCAGTAGAAAATGGTGATTTACCATCGGTAACCTGTTCTTCCTCATTCATGCACCTGGATTTTGTTTCTGTGAGTGGCTATCGATTGAGTCTTTGTTTGTGTAAGAGTGTGGTAATTCTTGCAGAGAGCAAGGAGAAAAGGGCCAAAATTTCTCCTCTCTCCAGAAGGGCTTCTTTCAACTTGGGATTTATTTAAAAATGAAAGAAAGCAAACAGAAATCAGAGAGGCTTCCAGAAAATCTGCCGTACATCTCTAGCTATTGCTCTAATGAACTCTATTGCCCCAGTGCTTATATAGGGAAGACAAAAACCTCTGGTCCATGCCTGTTTCCTTACCCAGAAGAGTATCAGTTAATAAGTTTAAGCATAATTTTAGATCTCCTTGTTTGTCAGTCTCATCTTCTTTCTCTCACTTTTTTTTTTTTTTTAGTTTTCTTGGTTTTACCTCTCCTTTCCCTGTCCATTTTTTCTCTTGACTTTAGAAGTGAAACTGGAAAGCAATCATCCCACCAACTGTTATAAGTAATGACTCCTCCACTCATTCTGCCTTACTTTCCATATTTCACATCAGTTCCTTTAATTTTGCTATCTTTTAAGCTAGTGTACATCCAGTTCTGAGATTTTTCCATTGTTAGTTTTAACTCTTGGACTTCTCACCTGAACGCATAATGGCCACTACTGTTGTGAATGAGAACTGCTTAAAAGGCTCTGGGATGTATTGCAGTATCTTGGTATACACTGTGCATGACTTAGCATAACTGCTTTACAAATCAGTGAGGTTGTTGGTGTATCCCCTCAACTTGTGCTGCATTTAAACAGGAGTTGGGCAAGAGGGGTGATGGTTCTTCCTAGGAATCAGCAGTCCTAATGCATCTTTGAGCGTGTCGTCTGTCCTGAGTGCAAGTATTCCTGCAGCTAGCTAGCTGAACTGACTGAACTATATGGCTTTCTTGCATTCAAAAGTAAGGCAATTCAGGAAATCCCAAACAGAACTTTTAATGCAGTATCAATATTCACGTTCAACTCCCCCTCATTTCATAAAAATTTAAATGTGGTAATTTTTAGAGCAAGTTTTGTGGAACTCTATTGTATTCTTCATAAAATCAAATTAAATGCACCACAATTACACTTCACATGGCTTCCCTATCTTCAGAGATTTAAAAAGCCCAGAACTGTTTTTTTTTTTTTTTTTTTTTTTTTAATGCATTATTAAACACCTCTTAGGAGACGAAAAAAAAAAACCCCCCAAAAAAAACCAAATGTGTGGTGTGGGAAGAAAAACTATTTTTCAGTCAAATTCTTGTTTTTTTATCTTGGAAACTGTATTTGTGTCTCTCCCTATGAGTACTGTAGAAATGAATTTGGAAACAGTGTAATTATCAGGACATCAGCTTTTCTGTTTTTTAGTCTGAATATTTAGAATATTTAATCTGTTAGTGAATGTAGGGGTTGATGAGAAGTTCTGTGACCACTGGGTAACTTCAGCCTTTTCTGCTTAAGTAAGCCTTTTGCTTTTGCACAAGTCTCATCTCTTTGGTAGTCCCCATGATCTAATGCAGCTTCATGGAAAACAGCACATTGATTTTCCTTTGCACTAGACATGTCATATTAGCTTATCTCATGGTTAGTCTCTGTCCAAAGGCAGCAAATGGAAACAATTAATTACAGAATGAGTTGTTATAGCTGTCGGGAAGTTCATGAAATGTTTAATATTCTTCCATAGAACCTCTGTGAGTGGCTCCTACAATAGACTCTCGTTGGGTAACTCAAATGGAAAATGAATAGGGAAGGGTAAGAAAATGCCTAAAGGCTGATGGAGTGAAGGGTTGGGCAGGCATTGCACTTACAGAAATGTAAAAGACCACTGAAACAGGAAAAATGTATATGGAGAAAGCAATTGATTTCTGGAAATTACTATCCATAGAAAATGGTGGAAACTTTATTGCTAAAAGCTTTCTTGGGAGGTGTTAAAACAACACCTAACGGGCTTTTGGAGTTAACCACCTTCACTTTGGTCTGTTATGGATTCTTCTATCTCATGATATCACTTTGCTTTTGTGAATGCATGAAGTGCTGCACACCTCAGGTTCAAATGTGCTTGATGTAAGTATGAACCTCCCTGTGAGAAGGGCTAAGAATAGACTGTGGGCTTCCGTGAGCAGTGAGATGGGATGTGCTGGGGATTATTGAAATGTGCTTATCTAAAAGACAGACCCACTCAGAAGTGCCCTACCATGGACTGCTTAATTCAGAGAACCTTAGGACTGCAGGCAAAATAATTATTATAAATAAATTTCTGTATTAGTACATTTAAATAATCCTTAAGTTAAAAAAAAAAAAAAAGCCTAATGATTTTGATATTGCTTGAAGGAAGAATTAGGATAGAGGCATATTCCAAGTGGTCAGTAACACAATAGCTTAATACTGTGTAGTGAGTTACTTTATCACA
The DNA here is from genome assembly GCF_019238085.1 of Lagopus leucura. Taxonomy (NCBI): domain Eukaryota; kingdom Metazoa; phylum Chordata; class Aves; order Galliformes; family Phasianidae; genus Lagopus; species Lagopus leucura. The sequence continues at coordinate 6,492,844 of NW_024962255.1, read as the reverse complement.
TATAGAAACGTGTTATTGGAAAATAGAGATGCCTATGAGCATATGCTTTTGTCAATTAAATTATATGAAGGGGACCCCTAATATCAATCAAACTGATAATTTATTGCTGATAAAAAGCCACCTTCTCTTTTATATTCACTACGCGATTACTGAACTGTGTTTCAGTAGGAAGCTGACAAGCCTCCTGGAAGCAATAAAATAGATAAGCTCTCAAAGATTGCATTTCAACCCAGTCTTCTGTGACTTTAGTCTCTAACAGGTTTCGAAACCTATGGGATTTCTAACTGATCCTCATAAAAATAATCTACAGTTCTGTGGATTAAGGAACCCTTGGGAGGAAACCTGTTCTTAATCTAAAAATGACCTGGTCTGGAGGGCTGGTGAAATCTGACATTTTATAGATGTACTGCACTTCAGGTAATACATGTTAGTACTGTTTTTGTATAGAGAAGAAAAATGTGATGAAAACTTGTTGCCTATCCGTTGTGAAGGTGATCACTGTGCCAAAGAGGCTGCAGCTTTGGCTGCATAGGAGAAATCTATAAACACAACTTCTTTCTGTACGTCAAAATAACAACCTTTCTGTACGTCAAAATAACAACCTTTCTCCAGTCATGGTGTTGTACTTCAGTGCTATAGGACTGAGAGGATGGAGGAGAGCACACTTCAGAGAAGTGTCCATTTTCTCAACAGCTTAAGAAGCTTTAGTGTTCATTTAATGATAAATATTGTCTTGGATAATTCTTAAGACCTGAAGATGCCTGAAGTATCCTAGCACCCTTATATCAAACTCACAGACATAGCAAATACTATGTGGCTTGTTTTGTTGTTGTTGTTGATCTGGTTTTTTTGTTTGTTTGATTTGGTTTATATTGTTAGGATCTTGGCAAAAAAAAAAAAAAACAGCAATACAATGATTAGCGAAGACTTTCAGTTTTATGCAAAGCTACTGTGGAAGATGTTATCTATGCACCCCTCTGTGGCAGCGCAGAGAAGGAATGAGTTTGCCCTACAGTTGTAGGGATAATGTTGTAGAGAGTCAGTCACTTATGCAAGTGCTGTGGAAACTTTTTGCCTCTGAATTTGTGTACACCATCCCAGTTTAGTGAATTAAGTGAGCTGTTCCTCAGTCAGTGTAGAGTGTTAGCGGTAGATTATCAAATCTATGGAAGTTAAATGGCAGTTTTATAATTCAGTGTGATGTGCACTGAAGAGGTATTTTAGGATTTTACTTAGGCCTTCCTTACTCCTAGCTTTAAGGAAGAATACTCTGTTTTGTGCTTTTTCCCTTTACACCATCTACATTGCACATTCCAGTGAGGTAACAGTGTCCATCTCAACATACATGATCACTCAACTCTAATTTTCAGTACACTTTTACTCACTTCAAGAGAGCTGTCACTAGACTCACCTCATGGCTTTGTGCACCTTTCCACTCTGCATCCTGTCCCCTGTTCTGTAGGTACGTTTTGGGATTAGAATCTAAACAAAAGAACACTGAAAGATGCCACCTCCATCTACGCTGTATGGTACAGCCTATGTTCTGCCCTCAAAAGCCTTAATGCCCATAGGAAGCAATGTTGCCTGAAGAGCCTGCCAGCAGGCAGCCATGGTTTTCAGTGGGAGCTGCTTTTTATAGAGACCATTCTAGAGCAGATAGAAATAGCTGAACAATATTGCCATTCTAGCCAAAGTAGAATAGCTCCTGTGGGAGTGAGCTGTGCTGACACAGTGTACCTGAGGTGATGGGGAAAGATTTGTGTGTCTTCAATTGATTTATGCAAAGGAGACCAAGCAACAACACCCACTATTTGGTGAAGTCTTTAAATAGCATATCTTCTATTAAAAAGAAAAAAAAAAAAACTATTTTTTTTTTAATTAGGTATATTGTTTATTCCAAACTGCTTATCAGTGTGTAGCACAGCCATATGCAAAGAAGTAGACAAGCCAGAACAAAGCTCTTTTGTGTCCTAAAAACCAACTGATCTCCTGAGAGAAAATCAGTTGTAGAGTTGCAAAGGCACCAACACTGCAAGAATTAATATTTTTTAAGAACAAGGTACAAAACTGTAAAGATTTCTTCTATACATCTTGATGCATTGTTGAGCCCTCCGGATTTTAGTTGTGTAGGAAGAAGAATGCTAAATAGATTATTTTTTTTTTTTCTGTGTCTGAAGTTGTTATAAATCCAAAAAAGCAAGGACAGCAATGAATCCACCTTTGAAGAGAAACAGCAATTTAGATGTGTTTGATTAGTGTGAAGCAGTGATGGGATCTATGCTATGTGAGTGAACAGGTGAATGTGTGGGTACCCACGTTACCACTCCATGAAGGTGTGGCTGGAGGTGCTACCTGCAGCCCAGGCTCCCCAGCTCAGACCTGGGCACCATGAAGTGCCACATGAAGAGCTTTGCAGAGCCCTGCAGGGAAATCATGTGACCTGTAAGGAGTGTATAGTCATGTAGATAATAAATGAGTGAAAAATGATAACTTAGATTAAGAGATTGGCAGCCAATCTGCATGGGAGAAAATGTTGCTTTCCAAACAAATTCAGAGACTAAGCTTCAGGTGAGTATCAGCAGGGGTTATAGAAGCCATCAAAAGTGGAGTTGTATGGAAATGCCACAAAATGACTGTTTACCTCAGGATCGCTTTCCTGTTGTCACTCTTACCTTAGATATTGCTCATCTATTTCCCTCTTTTCCCCAGTATTTCCCTTTCAGATCTTAGTACTGGAAAGATGCATGAATTATTCAAGGCACAAGTTGTGTGCATGCAGTCACGAAAATCAGAAAATGCTTTTCAGAAGTACAACTTTATTTTTTTTGAGTTTCAGTACACTTTAAAGATGATCTTATCTAACAAGTTGGCACAGGCAACAACGTATGCAATCAGGAAGTGTAACTCAGCAACAGTATAATGATAATACAGGTAGAAGTAATCTTCTTCAGTATGTTACTACAAATCAATTATGAACTTTAAAAAACACATGGCAGAGGCTAGTGGGAGATGACACTAAGTAAATACACTCTGGAAATGTTTACTAGACTGGAAGTCCGTATCTCTTCTAATGTCCAAGGCTTTCTTCAGCCCCAACATGAATAAATTGCTTTTGCTGGGGACTACTGGGCACTAATGAACTTCAAGACTTTGGTCCTTCACCTTGCCATTGGCTAACAAGTAATGCATGCTCACTGTGATGCCATTAAACCAGCAAAAAGAAGTGACCATTGTCACTATACCTCTGACAGATTTTGTGTTGTGCTTCTATTTGGTGCCTTTTCAGAAAGTGGATGGCTGGGTATGTATGAAATAGTTGTGAATTCTGAATTTGGAGTGAGGTTAAGGGCATATTTTGTATGGTTCACTACCTGAATACTGCATCTAGGCAATGAAATAAGTCAAAATTGAACAAGTCAGAGACAGTGTGCCTATCAAAGAGACAGTCTAAGCCATGTGAATTGCTGTTTCATGTAAGTTCTTCAGGAACTTGATGTGAGCAAGACTCCTTGGGGTACTACAGAGAGCTGACCAGGCTCAGGGAAAGGTTTATCAAGATCCCACAACACCAGACAGCCTGAAATGCTGCTGTTACCACAATCCTTCTATGTCCTTTTACAGGCTGAGCTTAATATTCCCATTCCCTTTGCCAGACATCTGGAGGCAGATGTATTACTATGCACTGAGAGTGCCTTCAGTATCTCTGGCATTTGAAGTGAGAGTGCCATAAGAAAATCTGCTACAGAATCTATACTGACTTGTTTAGTGAGGAATTTCTTGTGACAAGCATTACAAAGCACTTCAGTGGTCTCTGCAGAGATTTTCACAAAAGAATACTGTGTGGAGAAAACATCTTAAAGGTAAGTCTTATTGGAAGGAGAAGCTGAGTGGGTTGCACCATCAGAAGAACAATCCTGCAGAAGGAGCTGAAAGATTGAAATTACGAACTCTTCCAAGGAGGATCTGTGTCTAGATCAATATGTTTGGCATCTGAGCTGTGTTCTCTGTCTGATTACAAGATCCTGTAAAGAGAATCAGATATGTTTTCTTGCATTTCCCAAAGGGCCCTGAGTCCTTCACCAAAACAAAAGAGTGTGGAATAAAGATGCTGGATTAAAGTCTTATTTATACATATTGCACAAAGACTTCTTATTAAGGACTTAAAGTCTGCAAAGATAGAATTTCCAGAAAGATCAATGACAAGTCAGTACAATCGGCATTCATTATTGACATTTCAAGCTCTCAGTAGAGATCTGGCTTTATGACCAAGGACATTAATTGTGTTTTAAATTGGCTAATGACCATTAGGTGGTAGAAACAGTATTTCAGACTTTCATGACTGGAAGCTGAAACAAAATTCAAGTTGGAAGTAATTTCATGGAGATTTTGCCTTGGAAGCAAATGCAGAATGAGGCAGATAACATACCCCTAATTAAAGTTTTCCAATCAAGACAAGGATCTGCTTTAGCTGGCTAGTCTACTCAGCTCACTGCAGGAGGAAGTTCTGCCACCTCTGAAGCTGGCAGTAGGTTTCAAAGATAATACAGTCCAGCCTGTTGTCAAGTCTGTGGCCCCTGTAGTTGGTACAGGACAGGCACAACTGTAGCTTTTCTGTAGATGGAAGAAATGGATGTGTGGAGTTAGAGTTTTAGCCAACCAGTGGTTCTAGCTGTAGGGCAATGCACTACTTCTGTCAGTAAGGACTGGAGGAAGGACTGTGAGTCTTCATCAGCTGATCCCCCAAAATATGGCCAATAGTGCATGAAAACATCTCTGAACACTGCAAAGTATCTCCTCAGGTGTCCCTGCCATCTTACCTCTGCTGTGATGTGCTTAGAGTATGGCCAACAAGACAGGGAGGCATTTAGTTTAGACATTTCTTTGCTAACTAGAGCAATTAATAATGCTTCCTTGTCAGAGCACCTTCACCTGATTTCCTTGCTGCAGAGGAAGCTGTCAAGCTGCCGCATCAAGCCTGTGGCACAGCCAAACCTCATTTGGAGCTGTGTTGGCCTGGTACAGAATGTGGCTTCCTGTTACTGCCTACCCAGTGGTGCTTCCTTGTGTCCCACGTGCTTCCTGGTAGGAGTTTCAATGAACTCTTTAGCACCTTGCTTCAGGCAGCAGTATAGAACCAGCCTGATGTTCCTCTGAGATTTGTATTTTTAAGTGGTAATAAATCAAATGCAGCGAAAGAAATCCTTCCACTTCTCTCTCTTCTGCTTTTCTTAGGGCTGTTTGTGCAGCTAGTAAATAGTATCACTGTGAAGATCTGCAGTCTTCAGTTCTTCATGTGTTTATAATGACCATTTCCTCTTCCTTGATGCCATGGCTGATGTACCAATGTATGTCTTGGGTTTCTTTTAACCTGTGATGGTAGGGATACCCTTTTCAGCTTCTCTAATTCATCTGTAGCCTACTTCCCAGCATACATACCCTGCAAAGTAATGCAGTCCCAAAAACCTCTGCTGAAGCAGAGCAATCATAATTTCAAGTGGTTGCCTCAAACATCAGGCCACTGTTCTCTCGGGACCTGTGTAGATGCTCTTGAACATCTTGAACAGCATCCCTTCAGAATGCTGTGCACCTGTGGTCTGCAGACCCAGGTATTGGTTATTGTCTTCCTACACTGAAAGACAAAAGTAAACATGGAAGACAGGACTATATAAGCAAACATTAACAGTCTCCAGTTGTTTTTTTATGCGTGCTCCCAGGAGGAGATAGAGGCCACAGAAGCGTGACAGAATTGGGAGTGCATGAAATACCCTGCTGAAATGCTGCAAGGACTCATGCAAATCTTTGTTTTACATTCCTGGCCTGCAAAATGGGGCATCTCACCTATTTGCTGGTGAACATTTGTTCCTTTTTCTCAGTGTGTGCTGCGCTCTCTAGGAAAACTGACAATGCTATCTAGTTTCTTCATTGAAACAGTAAATGAAGTCTGAAGTGTTTCAGACTAATCCAAACTTGTTATGTAGCAAGAAAACACATTGCCCTTCATAACTTTAGTATTTTTTTTTTTTTTTCTGAACCAGAGGTTTTGCAACAGCTCCCGTTTGGATCTGTCCTATTGCAGAGAATGGTGACTGCAGTTTTCTTATAAAATAAAATCAGAAAGGCACTAGCAGGGACCATATTGTGGTGAGGGACACCATGCAGACCCCAGAGCCCTCCCACCAACACCACTGGGCAAAAGCCAGGCCTACTGTTCTACCTCCCTTGGTGGCATCTTGAGCAAGTGTTCCAGTAATTCCTGTGAATATGTAGTGAAAACCAACACATGCACAGCAATCATAAGCTTTATCTTCTTTCTCTCTGACACTCAAACCTTATTACATCTGTAACTGAATTGATAAAAATGTTATGTTTTGATAGCATAGAGGGGAAAGCAATTTAGAGAGGGCTGTAACAAATGATTTGGATGGTTTTTTTTTTGTTTTTTGTTTTTTTTGCATTTCAGAAAATGACAATTTTTGAGGATTTAAAGAAAATCACTGTTTGTATCCTGATATGTTAGTGATGGTTTGCTGTCCTAGTTTTCATCCGAAGTAAAGCACTAATATTTTCACAATTATTGACAAATGGGTAAAGTAGTTACAAATTATGGTAAAATAATGATCCGTATTTTAAAGCTAGATTTAGGAGAAAAGCAAACAGAAACTAAGAACAAGAAAAGTGTTTCAACCTTGCTTATGTGTCCAGTGGTCTTGAGCTGCCAAGTGGAAATGCCTGTTTTTCATTGATTCTAGAAGGCCATGAACCAACATCCCTCTGGGCTATGATCTTTACAAAAACAAAGCAGAAATGCTGCCTTACTGTTGTTGTACAAAATTACTGTGAGAGTAACCTAGCTGAGGTGTATTATTCACTTATCCATGCATTGCCTGAAAGGTATGATGCGCTGCTATTGCCTGTCAGTGCATGCTGACTGCTGTGAGAAGGCAGCCCCTTGAAGGGCTGAGGTTCATGCTCTTCCTTGCCACGTTTGTCAGTCATGTTCATAGCAGAAGCAGAGCTGGTGGGCAGCTAGCAGTCTGCTCAAAGAGGAAGAATCAGAGATCCATTTTAACTTGTTCTGTTTTAGCGTAGAATCACCATGGTTGGAAAAGACTCCCAAGATCATCCAGTCCAACTATCCACCTGCCTCCAATATTTCCCCACTAAATCTTGTCCCTTAGTACAAAATCTAAACATGTCTTGAACCTTCTGTTCTGTTTTTTTTTTTTTTTTTTTTTCCCTAGGTTATTTATCACACATGAAACCATCACATTGCTGAACGTTTTTGAGGCAGGTAGCGTTCATTATTTCTTTATGTCCCACAAGATGCAAAGTGATTTGCAAGGTTAAAAAAGAAAGGTTTCTTTATGACTTTAGATCATTCCTAATCCCAGTGGTTTCTTTCTTGTTCCTGGCATCTCAAATTCTAAAGTTTTTAAGAGCCCTTAACTAGATATTCTATTTTATAGCATTTTATAGAACATTAGTTTCTCATTTATAACCAGGAACATGTGCTAATTAAATAAAATCCATCTTATAAAATGTGTAGTAATGAAAGTGGTGTAAAACTAATAAACAGACATTATGTTCCCATAACAGGGCATATTCCATTGAGCAGCATTCATTTCCCATATAAAAGTCCTTCCTTTCAGATTGGGGAAAACTGTAATAATTTGGACCTTTATTCTAATGCAGACTTTTGGTTTCTAATATCTTCTGTGCATTTTTAAGATAACCCTTTCCTCATGAAAGCCTTGCCCTGCTTACCTGCTTACTTTTTTTACAGTGTATTTAATTGCCACAATTTTATTAACTCTTCCCTTTTCTTTGCACTGTTTACTATACTAGCAGCTGCTTAGTAAAAATCTTCTCTCACTCCAAAGAGTTGAAATATTTCAAGTGAAATGCAGCTCAGCTTTTTTCATATTTATATTATTAAGAATTGAGCCTCACAGGCAGGTAAATCCATTGCAGGTAAATCTGTTTAAGTGGGTCACTGAGTCACTGCCTCCTAAGTATAATTAACGCATGATGATGAACTTATACAGTCAAATTAAATTTTTAGCTCCCAAACATCCAGTGTTAGCAAAATTGGAGTAGAGATGTTGGAGCTTCACTAGGAAGACGTCCACATAGCTGCTGCACTGCTGCACTGCGCCGGGCTGCTCTCGGTATTGCTGCCAGCACTGTGAAGGTGCTAAGAGTGAGGCAAGTGCTCAGAAAGTAGTTTGGGTAAACTCTTCTTCTTCCCTTTTTGTCTTGTATGTCAACAGATAGGAAAAGATTCTTCCTCTGAGCGAAAGGGAAAAAGACATTCGTTTTACATCTAAAAATCAACAGAAGGAAATTTATGCTAGAACAATAGAGCAAATCTTTAGGGGGAAAAAGCCACCAACAAACATCTGTGCTCTGCAGTTTTTGTTTATGAATAAATCATAATCCTGTCATAGAAGACTATAATTTTTTGTAAACTTGTCTCTTTACTTGCTGCCATTGAATTTGCTTTACGACTGCACAGTGTGATAGTCGTCTTTTCCCCTATTTGCATCAATCAGCTTTCATGTGTTCCAAGATATTGTATGAAACTTCCCCGACTGTTGTGCCCAGTTAGCAACATTACTCTCTAGAACTGAATTAAGACCTCCAGATTCAGCAGCTTTCCAGTTCACTGCAAATACCCTCTACTATAAAACTGAGAGCACAATGGATGCTGGTTTTTGCTTTTTGGTAAGGTCATGTTGTATGTACGCCTGTGTCCTACCACTGAGGTGATACGAGCACAAGACTGGGGTGCACAGAAGGACAAGCTGTAGGTAAACAGGCACTGGGTGTTCTGCTGGGGGCACAGCAACACAAGGTCCTCAGCAAGTTCCATATTTCTGTGCTGCAGCACACCAGCACTTGTGTATTTTTCTGGTGAGGAGCTGGTGAACAAAGCAGTGCTGTAAACTACCGTGTGCCTAGTTATGCTGTAAATATTCCATGCTTCAGGTATTTTTTTAAAAAAGGTAGATATGTGGGATGCTGTGTTTGCTTCCTCAGCTTCCCTTCCAGGTTGTGATGGGTAGGGCAGTGAAATCTGCACTGCCTGCATTGAGCTGCTTCAGTGAGCTCTGCTAAATGGAGGGAAGTTCGTTTTAGGAGCTCTCAGGAAATAGAACACTTAAAACTCACTGAATTTACTTCTTAATCATCCAGATAACACTGGGGATAAAAGAAGACATCTGTGAAGTTATTCAGTTTGTACATAGGGGTGTGGAGAGAGAAGGGCTTTTTTCTTTTGCAAGACACACAAATGTATGGGGTAGTGTTTAACCACTTTGCAATGTTTTCAAATAGGCACACACTATAAGTACTTCCTTTACTGCATTTCTTTATGACACAACCGTGTATCACCTGAGCACCTCTCACTGTGAAGCTGTTTGCTGGGGAGGTTTTGCTGCGAAGGGTGGATTTCTGTGCATCCCTGCCTTTTCTGTTACCTACAGTTTCTTGGTTTGCAGTGAGATGAGAGCAGTGCAGGGTGGGATTCACCCTGGGCTCTCCAGTAGCATCACTCCTTCCATTGCAGTAGTCACAGCAGTGTCTAAGGTAATACATTTGTATAAATTGGATTATGTAAAGTAATGTTTTTGAGACATGAATTTGTAGAGATTATTAGCAGAGAAACATAAAAGCCTCCCACTTTTGTACCACCTCCTTTTCCTGCAGAAAAAAAAAACAAAAAAATCATTTTGGCAGTATTAGAGATCTAAGATACCAGAAAGTAGATATTTTTATAAGAGCGTTATATATTCTGGAATGCTCAGCTTGTTGCATGTCCTCTGTCAAACAAGCTCCAGATTTGTTCTGGAAAATCTGACACCAGGAGCTGTTTTTGGCCCATCTGTCACATTTACTCCGACACCTGTCTGCTGGTTCCTCACCAAGGTCATTCCCCATCTCCATCCATATTTCATAGCTTCTGATCCTTTTCTGGGCACTGTCATGTGAGGATGGATGACATCTGCGATAGGCGCTTGCAGCTGGAATAAGGCCTGAAAATTTTGATTGCAGGTTGGCTGACGTGAGGCTGGCTCTCAGCTATGCTCAGTTTCTGTGTTGGTTTGCTAACTGTGCTCACCATGCACGTGTTAAAACAGTTTTTATTTAACAGAGTGAGAGGTTTGCTTGCTTCATTGAGCACAGAAGTCAACATTATACATGGTCGTGTTTCAAGAGATAGAAACGCAGTAATTGAACTAAGGGAAGAAAAGGAGATAGCTGGTTCATTCTCATCCAAATGCTGGAACCAAGGCACGTGATTAGAGTAGGGGGCACCGACCTACTTGTTTGCCCACTTTGCTGACTGTGCCTTGCGTTTGCTGTGATGTGTACTGCGCTGGAGGTTTACAACTCTTTCGGATTACCCTGAATCTTACTCTCTCCCAGCGCCGGAGAATATTAATCACCATTTTATTACGTTTGGCTGGAGAAGTTTGAATTCATTATTGTAATTTTTAACTACTCATTATGGAATAACAATGAGATTGAGCATACACTTATTAATTAACATTAATGATAACTAGGAGGAGAGTAAAACAATCTGCCAGCTGTAGATTTTCCCATGTGACGCTGAACAAGGTAGCATAGAGCCATATAAAGTAAGGTATTCAAAATTATTGTTCAGTGGTTCAAAAGCAGGAATACTTTTACTGTGAAATAGCAGTCAGTTGCATTAGACTGGAATTTAATTTAATGTAGCTCCTATAGGTTCCCAAAGCGATTACTGGAACTGGTAGTGATGCATGAGTTGGCTGCTGGTGCCAACCCATAGTTTATTGCAGTGGGTCAATTGTAGGCTTGGTGCTGACTTGCACAGCTTGTCGTGTGCCCTGGGAGGTGTGGGGCTCATGTACAGCAGCCAGGGACTGGTCTGCAGCCACAAGTGTGTGCATGAAACACCAAAGCAGATGAAATATTTAAAAAGAAAAAGGCAAGGTTAGCCAGTCAATCCCATTCATTGCTATTAAGTTTTTAGAGCCTGCTTGACCCAACGCTCACAAAATTCAATAAGTCTTGGTTCAGATCTCACACAAGCACTAAGACTCTTGCTAAGCACTAAGAATTCTTGCTCTGAAGCATGCTAGCAAAGGGACAAATGAGAGTTCATTTAATGTCCCATGCACTACAAGGCACTTTTATAAGGGAAGGTGTATTGCACGTGTAAAAACATACGTCATCATGTGCTCAGTGGAGAAAAATGGAATGCAGCATTTTTCTAAAGCTATTTTCTGCTTACCCACTGAGTAGTTTGCTGGCATTTTACACTCCAAGTACAAAGCATGCCTGGGAACCTGAAGCTCATCTGTCCGAGTACTCATCTGAAGGGCTTGCAGAGCTGGCTGGGGTCTTGCTATTCTTGTGTTTCCTCCATGACAGGGATCAGGAGTTGAATGAGTAGTTACTCCCTAACAGTGCATTTTCTTTGCTTTTCTGTTTTTTGTGTGTCTTCCACAGGACAGAAGCTGCACACCTTTGTGTCAGGTACCATAGGCATGCATGGGCCCAGGGGTCCAACTCGAAAGAACGTCCTATCTTCTGTCACTGACTACAGGGCTTACACTTCACAGCACTTTGCTCTAATATTGATATAAATCCAGCATCCACTGCAGATAAATTGCAGTTTCCAAACTGCTTGTGTGTTCCTTTTCCAATTAAAAATACCAGTTTATTTACATAGCAGATTCCGTAAATCCTGCACTTGAGCTCTGCTGCAGCTGATGTCTGAAGCAAATCCCTTCCATGTAATTGTCTGCGTGCTTTACTTCTTGGCCAGACATCGTGACCATAAATATTATATGGAAAGAAAAGTTAGTTAGGGTTTTACATAAAATTTGCTTTGTTACGATCTTCTTTGGTAGCGGGTACTTGACAATCTCATTTTAACTGTGCTTCAGTTTGAACATTCTGGTTTGAACAGTGGGAATAATACTATTTCATCTCGCACTGTACATGGTTTATTTATGTTAAATATTTTGAAAATGGGAATTGCTTTTTCCTAATGGCATCATGGTCATTCATTTTCTACACATATATATAGCATATATTTAAAAATATTTCTTTTTTGAAATTGAAACTGGTCTTTTGATCAGGCTTTTCCCTTTTGTAATGCAGAATCCATGTTTGAGACTAACAACATTTGAGCAGGGCTGGTGTTTTGATTTTATCTTTAAAGCAATTTCTACGTTTTTAAATTTTTAAGCATTAAAAATCAGACGAGATGATGAGTGTGTTTGAACAACTCTGGGTGCTGTTTTGGTGCTGGCAGCTGCTGCTGTCATGTCAAGCCATTTAAAACTGGGAGAGGAACAAAAGTTGCTTTTTGTTCTCCAGAATTCACAGAATGACAAAAAATAAAGCAAAATTGAATGGCTCTGGCAAGCGTTATTAGGATGTGAATAATGTGACTTTGAGAGACGTCTCACACAAATGTGGCCCTCAGGACTGCAGAAATGAAGGTATTTGAAACTGCCTCAAACCAAACCAGTGTAAAGATGCTGCTAACAATCCTCCCCGTGAAAGGTTGTGTGTAGATGGGGCTTAGCAGTTAACTGCTCTGTGGCAGATGCTCCATCCATCCACTGTGTGGATTCACATACATTTATGGAATTAGCTGAGATCAGGAGGAAAGATTCCTTATTTTCAATCACTATGTAGATGTGGGGGAGAAAACATATAGATGACATGGACTTGACTTCAGCGCCTTTCTTCAGTATGACCCACTTGGGTCTCAAGCAGCAAAAGCAAAGCTGATCTGTGTTTGTGTTCAGCAATCACCCCACGTTCTAGTGCAACTGCCACAAGAGGGCTTCATTTCCCATTCACCTAATGGAGGTGTCACATACGTTGTGGTCTGGTCTTTCTTTGCAGTCAGCTGCTTAATGATACTGTTCCTAGCTTTCTAAGTGAGTTCTGTTACTACCCATTTTTCAGTAAACTGGAGAATCCAGCTGACTCCTCCAGCATTTCAGCTGGAGCTTTTGGAAGTTCTGATTATTTCAGCCTTTTCTTTGTCAACGTGTCTGTGCTTTCAGACAGAAATATGCAGCACTGCTAGCTCTCCGAGGGTATAGGAAGGAATCTCCCAAGGGAATTCTCCATGAACAGGCATCAGCAGTACACCAGCTACTTTAACTACTTCTTTGCAGATGGTTTGACAATCTGTTGCAAGCTATACCCCAACATGCAGTCTTCTCTATCAGCTTTTCTGCAAATAACGATGTCTACGGGTATTTAGCTCCAAAAAAATATTCCCTTTTGATCCTAATGATGCTCTCTTTATGATGGGCTCTCTACAGATATCCAGTGATCAGCAGGATGACTGCAGATCCCATTATAATCTGCCGGGTAGAAAAAGATAAATCTATTGGCCTGTGCTCAGCTCATCATTTTGACAGCTTCCCATGAGCCTGCATTCATCAGATTCCCTCAAAACAGCCAGCCCCCACAGCATCTGACAGCAAAATTTCCAGGAGAGATCTCCAGGTTAATACATGTTCAGTCTTTATTTAATTACTTGTTAATAATCAAAATCCTGATCCTTTCCTCTCCCCCTCTGACCCCCTTTTTAAAAAATTGATCAGTGGATGTTGACAGGGAAATGAGACTGATGTCTCAAATTAGTGCCACAAGTGTTTTGACATGAACATCCTGGCAATTTTGTTCATCACAATGAAATGAGCCCCTAATATCTTTTGCTTCTTATGAAAGGACACTGGGTACATTAGTTATATATATAGCAACAGGTTTCTGTGTGAAAGAGAGCAGAAAGATTGCTGTGCAGCCGTGCACGCTGCAGCAGCCATCCTGGAAATGGCATCAAACACCAGTATCAGCGCTCTCTCTGCAGCCCCTGCCTTGTGAATTATCCATTCTGACAACACAGGCTTCATTATCTTTCCAGGTCCATTGGTGTAAATCAGAAGTAAAAATAGACTGAGGAAGAATAAGCAGAAAGAAGGAAGGCTCACACTGTTCTGATGTGCCGTAACTGTCACATTTCTGAGATACTCTCACTTTTTTTTTTTGGGTGAAAGAAATGTTACTGGGCAGTGAGAATTTCTATTCTATTATATTTAGGCTGATTCCAATTCTAATTTGCTAATTTTGAAAGTTCTTTGTCAAAAAGTCTGTCAGAGGGAGAAAACCTGAGGTAAGTGGAAGCTGAGGTAAAGCAGGCTGAAAAGGACATAACCTTTTCCAGCCCATTGTAACTTTGTGAACAATATCCAGAAAGCCTTTCTCAATACTGGCTCTACTCAAGTTAGGACTGCGCTGTATCACGACTGTCTTTTCTGCACAGCATCTGGGCGTGCTGTCCTGTTGCTGAGCACCAGCAGACCTGCCTGTGGATTTGCACATGTAGCAGCTTCAACCCAACTGGGGTCAATCCTTAAATAAGTATGTCAGTTCTTCAGCTCACTAGCTCTCTCTCTGGCTCATTCAAGTAAAAGTCACGAGCCATTTTCTACCTCCATTTCTATTGTGTAAGTCACTGTAGCTCCTTTTCCATTCTCAGATCTCATTGTCAAAGAATTACAAAAAGAAGTGAAATGAAATAAGTTCTTTCAGTATTTACAGATGGAAAAATGTGAGCTGTCCAGTCTGATAGCTGAAGCAGTTGCTGTGGCTTTTTGCTAGAAGCATGTGTTCAGCAGGGGTAGGTGTTCTGTGCAGGCTTTCATCCCGCAGGTGACAATAGCCATAAAGCCACAGTGACTTCAATTGCTTCAGTTGCAGATAAGTATCTGTGGTCTTTTATCAGCTTTGCAGCTTTCTGTGGCTGCAAATCTATTAATAATGATGACAGAAGATCATTGCACCATGCTAGCCTGAACGTATATCAAACCAAGATATCTTACCTCCTATGGTAGAAAGCAGTGGACATCTAAGGCAGAGTGATATTTCCAAGATATGTTCTCCAAACCTGTGAATTGCAGCTTAAATCTTGAGGCATATATAGTGCCTGGATGGAGAGAAATCTCTGTGGATTTCTCTTCTAGTATTTTTTCCAGTTACTTTTTGAACTCACATAAACTTCTAGCATCTCTAGCATCCTGTGGTAATGAGCTCTACAGTTTTAATTGCATTTTGTGTGAAGATGTGTTTTTTTCTTTTGTGCTTTTTGAAATCTGTCATCTGTTCATTTCATTTAACTCCCCTTAATCCTTGCATTAGAAGAAAAATGAATAATTGTCGTCTGTGCACTTTTCCATTGCTCCATTGATTTTATAGACCTCTATCATGTCTTCTTCATTTATCTCTACTCCAAATTGAAAAATCTCAATCTCCTTAGCTCTTCCTTATATAGGAACTGTTCCTTGCCCTTCTAAGTTTTCTCTTAGCTAGCTACAGAAATAGAGATAAGAATGTGTCCATTGACAGATTTTTTTGTACTGATTGTGCAGTGTTATGAAGATGTCATGGTAAAAATTTGTCTTTAAGGATGTTTTTGGTAGACAACATCCATTAAATTTTCTGCACAGTAAGAGGCAGAAGTAGAGTTTCCCAGTATCCAAGTGCTGCAAAAACATTTTTCAGCCTCAGAATCCTGAATGGATTGAAGATGTAGCTCAGTGCCTATTGCTCACTGTTCTCATCTGTATATCAGATATCCCAGACTGTTGTCAGGTGAGAGACTTCCATGGAAAGCAGAGGATGTGGGAGAAAGCACTGTGGCTAGTTAGCTGGATGGCAATGATATTAACTATTGAAACTACCTTATGAGCAGCGAAGCTTTCATCAAAATTTCTGGCATTTATTGTTGTCCTCTGGCCCGTTTCTGTTGAACACAGTGACTCTTCAGCACCTTGCTCCCATCCAGTGAGCTTGCACCTCAGCCCAGCAAGGACCCATCCTTCCTGCCATTCTCCCAGGGTAAAACATTTTTTGATTGTATTTTGCCCTCTTAGGGAAGCTTACTAGATCAAGTTTATCCTTTGCATGAGTCTCCATAAATCAGTCTGGTCCATTTTAAGATGCAGTGTTTTCAAAAAAGATCCTGAAATACCTTCTAACGCGTGAGATTTGCTTTTTCAGCATTTTTAACTCCATACAAAGTGAGATGTGATGCTAACACATGACAGCATTCATCACAGTTATAGTGCACCATAAACATGATAAAACAATTGCAGCCTTTTATTCTTCTAGGAGGAGCACCAAGGTTTATAAGCTTTCTAGGCCAGCCATTACACAGCATGACTGCTGCAAATCCTCATTCAAATTCCACCTAAGGATGCGCTTGAAGCAAACAGTACCAAAGCTGTATGGATATGAAGGTGTAGAACAACCCTATCTAGGCATCTGTTGAGCAGCACTGAACCAATAGGCAGGAGCTTCTTCCCAAGTGTCCCATATTTCCAAATGCTGGAAACAGAAGAGTGCACAGCTGTTAAAGCTCAGTAGCACTCTGATTTGTTTATCTTTAGGAAACTTGCAATGACCTTTCGTTTACATGTTTGGCACCTAATGAGTTGCTGGAGCAGAAAGGGAAAGGGATGGGTTTATGAGCAATGTGGCAGGGAAGGGGCATGCACAGTAAGTCACACACAAACTGTATGACAGCTTTCAAGTAGAGATGGATAAAAAGCAAAAGTTAGTTATCCCTATTGATCTGAGTGAGAGTAAGAGTCTCCAGTGTCTTCACAGGGCGTTATTTTTCTCCTGCTTTGACGGTTGAGTGCTCTTCAAACTGAAAGGCAGCTGAAAAGAAATAAACAAAACCAGACGAAGACATAAAGGAATTTAAAAAATTAAAAAAAAAAAAAAAATTGCATCAGTCTCGTATTGGAGATAGTACCATATTGCTGCTTTTGAGATGCTGCTGTCTGTATTTGATCCACATGGCTTGAACTTGTCTTTGCTGGTTCTCCAGGTGTCTTACCCCAGTGCTAATATGCAGCACCAAAGGTGACTGCAGTCCTGGACCTCTCTGTAATAGACCCCACATCTATTGATGCTGCTGTGTGACAATAACACTTAGTGATTAAAGCCACTGCATTCATTTTCACTTGTGAGTTGAAATATGCAATTTCAGTCTCAGAAGCTGGCAGCTAGGAGCTGTCAGTCTAATTGACTCAGTCCTCAGGATGGCTTCCCTTTCATTTCCAAGCAAGGGTTCAGATTGATTTTCATTTTTAAATCCAGATCTCTGCATCTCCCCTGTCACAAATTAAAAAAAAAAAAAAAAAAAAAAAAAAGCAAAAACAAAACCAAAACCGCACCTTTTCTGGTTTGTTCCAATCCATTCTATCTCTCTGTCTTTGGCAGAGACTACAATTATGGGCACTTAAGTTAGATTAATTTCTGTAAGGAAAAGAAAAAGAACAAAATTTCTGTCTTATCATCTGTTTCAGAACTCAGCTTTCTGGACACCATTGGAATTTGGCATTATCACTTTAAATCCTCTGTGCCAGCTCTTGGCATCGCTATCACAAGTTTATTCCACCTCACATCTTATCTGATTACATCAGTGGGTTTGGTGCTGTGGCTATTAATTCCCATCACTGTATCTCCAGCATTATCCACGTACGTAGCCTTGTCCTGGTGGCTGTAGCCATGCTGTTGTCAGGCCCTTTGCCTGAGAGCATTGCCAGTTGTTGTTGTGCACTCCCACCCTCCCATAAAGCTATGAAAACTTGAGATATGAGTGTAATGCCTTCTGACTTCTGTAGTTTGTGTTGGAAGGTAGAGCCCTGCCTTGGATATGCGAGTCATGTGTTTCGAGTTTCCTCCTATGCTGTCCAATTAAAATCTGTGTTTTAAATCTGTGACTGCTCAATCAAGGGAACAAAGGTGAAAATGCTGACTGCATTGCAAAACTCTAAGCTGGGAGGCTTATAGATCAGACTTATTTGAGAGTAACACTTTTTGGAAAAGCTACTAGCAATCTGTCCCTGAGTTAGATGTGTGCTGAATGTATAATTCCCTTTCTAACTGTTTCAAAGCGATGCAGATAGAATACCAGCTCAACACTGTTAATAAGCCCTTTCTTCTGTAGGGACAGTTTGTTCTCATCTTCCTCATTCTGAAGAGTAGCTTGTTCACCCTAGTGGTGTCTATGGTTTCAAGATATCTGGGATGGGGAAGCATGAGCAGCTAGCATAATAGAAACTAGTTCGGACAGCAAAGGCTTGTGCCTGGCCAAAGCATAGTTCTTCAGCCAATGCAGTATCTTACGTTTCACTGGCTTTTCTGCTCACCTTCAGGTTAAGCTGGCACAGCTTGGAAAAAAAGCAAAAGTAAATTAAAAAAACAGGAAATAAAACTACAGCATGAAGTTGTCAGCAGACTCAATCATTTGGCTCTGCAGGAGATTCCCACACCTGTCTGATGACAGACAGGTAGCAGAAGGAAAATCAATGTACTTGAGTGTATTTTTTCATGTTACTGGATTTGTGGCATAGAGAGAGGAAAGCTGGGCAGAAAGGTGGCAAACCAAACTACATTATTTCTGGATGAAAACTAATTTTCTGTGAACAAATGACAATATTCTTTTTAATTCTCTCTGTCTGGAAGTGCTGCTTGCTTATTCAGGTTAAGGTATTGTTCTAAATTGAAGTTTCACTGAAGTTTAAGATAGTAGATGGTGAGGAAAGGGTGGATCAGTATGCGTAGCCTAGAGAAAACCAATTCTGTTTGTATGAGAGTGCCTGTATTAAAATGAAATATCACAATAAGAAGAAGATTTCATGCTGCTGAAGAAAACCTTAGCATGTTTGAATATGGACCTGTTTGCTTCACTCCTAGTACAGAGTTCTTATCCATAAAAGTCAATGTCTGGAGTCCCATTCGTGTTCTTTCCATGTTCTGTGATATGGAAGAACATCTGTTTGAGGTGGCTCACAGAGAAAAGAAGAAATCCCTGACACTTCTTGCATGGTTCTTGTTCTGTGCCGGACATTTGCGTTAATTGCGTCGCACCAAATAGCTTATGTGAAAATGTTATTGCTGCTTCTCACTGTTGTATCTTAGCAGTCTTCTTCATAAATATTTACTGAATAGTCAGCGATACTCAGTCTGTTCAAAAGAATTTAACTGCTCTGAAATGTGAATGAGACGAATATGTGGAGGTTTGGTCCAGGCTTGGATCTATTCAACAGCTCTTTTGTTAAACAGAAGACAATTAGCATTAGTGAAATGAAAAACAGAGATATTAATCAAGGAGCATATTTTCTGGATAATGTTGTACCACCTTAGCTCATGATGGATTTGTTGTTGACAATAATGCAAAATTAGCATGCACGACAATTCCATCTCCCTGCAACAGATCCATGAAGGGTCTGAGCAGGAGCAGCTGGCATGGAAGAATCTGTTGCAAATCAGAGGGATGTAATTATTGTGAAGCTGTTAGAGAAGAGATGGGCTGCAAAGATGCACATCAATCAGGAAACACTGGAGATTAATACAGTGTCTTGGGAAAAGCCCAAGTGAATCTTAGACAACATAATGCCATGAAGATGGATTTATAATTGCAGGACTTATATCTTCATGAGTGTTATTTTTGTAATATTAATAAAATACAGTGAAATGTTGTAATGAAAATGATTCCTTTAGAATACACTACTACCAAAAGGTCCCTGCTTCTCTTTTTTTTCTTACTTTGACATCTCTGCTTCCCTCAGGCCTTGTAAAACTCTCTTCTTCCCAGACAAAAGTGCCAAGCTGAAAATAAATAAGTAAACACATATCATTGCTATCCAGAGCTTCAAACACTTCTTAATTCTCATTCCTTTTAAGGCACTGACACCGTGCTGTACTTTACCTGCCTACACCTATGGATCAGGTTCTGATCTGAGGTAGTTTGGCTCACTTTGATCAGCGACGCAGCACCTCATGTTCTGTGTGCTGCAGAGAAAAGAGGAAAAACCTTGGAAATTACGTTTTCAGAGAGAGCTCAGGAAGGAGAGCATGCCAAGAGAAAGGCCAGTGGAAAAACCTTGGTGTAATCTGCAGTCTCTGCCTGCAGCAGAGGCAGTGTCACTAATGTTTTCCAAAGATTTGTTGAAGGTTTGTGCTCTACATGTGCGCTGATCATCTTTACTGTAAGCAAGATTGCTGTCACAACCAGGATTGATGGTATTTGTTGATTTCAGGTAGAAGTTGCTTGCACTGTAGCAGAGCACTAAGGATACCGGTGCTGGGTGCTCCTGCTTCTGGGTGCAGCTGTGGACATCAGCACTGGGGACATATAATTCCACCTTTAGCTGCATGAAGCCCTGCCCCTAGGTTGCCCCTAACAAGCACAATGTCACCCTTAGCAAGGGCTGCCTGTGTGATCAGTGGCACAAGGGAGGTGTTGACAGCAGCAGCAGAGTGACAGCAGGCAGGTACCTTACAGTGGATATTCAGCTTTTCAATGGGTTAGATGGACCCTGGTTTAGGTCTGCAACAGCAGGCACGCAGCCCAAGAAAAATGTTCCTGAGTGTTTTCATCCAGGCTGGTGGAGGAATAGCATCCTCAGATCTTATTGTGAAAAAGATTGTTGTTAGGAAGCAGTGCAAACAGCTGCTGTCATCTTCTAGTGAAATTAATTTTTTAATTTCAAATTAATTTTGCCTTTTGAGAAGGCAAAAATTCCAGCAATGCTCTATGTGCAACCTGTACTTTTCTCACACCCTCACAACAGGACTCAGCAGACGTTGAGTGCTGCCCTCTCTCTAGCAGTCAGCAGTTTGGATGGCATCCTTCAGATGTACATCAGTAAACTGTGTGATCTCGTGTTTTCTCTAAAATTCATAGCACTCCAAGTCTGTGAAACAGGGAGTGTTAAGAAGTTGGTTAATAAAATAGAATCTGTAACGAGATAGGAGAGAGTGCTCAGTGGTTTGCAAGATGGGAAGAGTGTCAGAGCTGTACATTGCTTTGGGTCCTTTCCTGGGCTTGACATAGCTGGAGCTTCATGTGGAGTTGGTCCATCGATGCCACAGGAACCTAAGCATGAGACAGCAGCAGTTATGATAACCCAAATTGAAGCAGTGAAATATGACACAAACAGGAAGGGTTGCCAGTTATTCTTAGATATATCAGTTTTCTACCTTAAAGTGAAAAGTGATTTTTTCCTTCTCTTTTCTTCTCAATTTTCCTGCTATATTTTTTAGTTACCACAATTTCTTAATGTCAGACCTCGTAACAGGAGGAGTAGTGGATTTGATGAGGATAAATTAAGCCAATAATTTTAGGGAAAGGAAGAAACCTCACACAGATTAGTCATATATTCTGAAGCAGCCAAGAATTGTCTGCAATAAGATGAAGAGGGAATAGAATATTAATAACTTGAAAGTTATAAATAGGGTGCAGATGTCCTGTTTAAATAAGGATAAAAACATTTGGAATCAAGTTATGTGTGATGGTGAAGATGTGTGCACTTCAGGGCTTTTTGGTCCAAGCTATTGGAAAACAAATATCATTCACAATTCTTTTAAATATAAAATGGCCTTTCTGTTTTCTCTTACCAAACATACTAGTTTGACTCCCTCACAACATCTACTTCATAGACATTCAGGCATTGAAGTTAAATTAAGACGAAGCCTATAACATATCACATGCCATTAAACTGGTGACACATAGATGCTCAAACTTCACTTGTATCATTACTTCTTCAGACAAACCTGAATTTCCTTCAGCTTCTCTATGCATGTAACGTATTTCAGATGGTGATGTATTTTCATTCAGTCTAAGTTGAAGACTGCAGATCTCTTTGTCTGATCAAACCAGAATCCTTTGAAACCACGGAAGCCTTGCAGGCTATCAGTCATACACAGGTTTTTCCTGTTCTGCTCCACTCATTCTGGAATTATCACTTTATGGTGATTTGTGCAAGATCTCTCTTCTCTAGATGCCTCCCCAGATCATTAGTTACCTGCAGTTACCCACCAGTCCTCACAGCTTTTCTTGAGACTGCTCAGCTCAAGAGCTGAGGCTGAGGCTGGCCTGAAGATGACAGCATGGGCTGCAAAGCATTTTGTGCTTGATTTAAGACATAGAGGCTTAAAAAAAGGTCAGAGGCAATCCAGCTACATGTAGAGAAGGCATGTTTCCCAGGCAGCAGCAAGACTTTTCTTGCTCATGCTAAAAGCATCAGGTGCACACAGGCTACAGGTGTGAGGATGCTATCTTGTTGTCTCTCTTGGTCAAACAGTTTCCTCTTACACTTGCAGTTTTATGATGTTTCTCATATCCTTCTTTTGCAGCACCAATCCCTTTGCTCCATGCTGCTCTCCTTCATGCCTGCCTGCATGCGACAGCTCCAGGTTTAAACTTATTGATGATTTGATATAGCAGCATTGCCATGTGCTTAAGTGGAGGCTCATAAGTAGCTCCTCATGGCTGGTCAGAGTTTAAGGACCGGTTCAATAACACATTAAACCCATTTTAATTCAGGAAAGTGTCTAACAGGTATTTCACTCCCAACTGCAGTGCGATTTTATTCAGTGCTTAAAGGTAAGCACCAGCTGAATTACTCTTTGAATAAAGAGGATTCATGCAGGGATCTGGCATAAAGTTGATTTTATTTGTGGGTACTTGTTTTTTAGATCTTATTTTTATGTTAGGAATAAAATTAACTGTATTCTGTTTATAAACATGCATACATACACACATATATATTTATATATACTCTTTACCACATCACCAATTTTTTTTTTTTCTATATCTTTAGGAAGTAACAAAAAACATTTAAAAGTTAATGTCACCCTCCCTCTGTTGGCCAGGCATTCTACTAATAAAACGCAAATTATCTCCTCCAGAGTCTTGGACCAGTATACTTGTTTTCTCTAGGAACATTTACATAAATTTAATCTTGATTTGATGTAAAAAAATGAAATATTTTAAACTACTGACAAATGTCCTTTTCAAATTATACTCATAGGAAAGAAGATACAGTTCGAAACAGCCTTGTCCCAAATGAAACATAGAGTAGGCTGAACTGAAGTTTGAAACACTGAAGTCCGCATTAAGTAAATTGTTATAGAATATTGAAGCCATAATAAAACATGGATTTTAAGTGCAACTGCCAGCCATTTCAGTGCAGACACATTCATTTTAGTGCCCAACTGATATTAATCTTGTCTCAACCAGGATACTGTGAGTTTCTTTGGGCATTTTGAGGTTATTCTCCCTCTGACATTGAAGATTAGCTATACCAAAGACTTATCTGACTTGCTGCAGAACACTTACTCTTCACTATGTAACCCTTTTTCTAAACCACTTATTCTTGCTAGTCTTTCTGCTACAAAGCCTCACAAAGTGTAAGCCTAGATGGCTAACTGAATGTTGAGTATTATATATGTTACCAGTATTGCTAGTGTTCATGTGCAGTGCTAATACATCTGTTAAGAAGAGCAAACACCCTGAAATTAAAACACAGTGTTGAGTGAATTTTAAAACAGAAGGTCTGTGGTCCTGAAATCCAGTGTACAATGATACATGAACGCGATGCAGGAGCAAAGATTTCCAGGTGTGAAACAGCTGAACTTCATCCATTGTGGAATTCTTGGGACTTCACAGAGGTCCTGCATCCTCCCTGTAGGAGATGGATGCAGTAGCAGTTCACAAGTGTAATTATGTACCTGACAAATGAAATGTGTAGTGACCATTGTTCTGTAGCTCAGGGCATCCCGATTCTCTGTGGTGTTAGCCTTCTGGAAGAAATCTGTGGCTTCAGTTAGAGGCAACATTGTGGAAAAGGTGAAGGGTCCCAGGCTTGAAAACAAATGCATGGGGAGTTCTTTAAATGTATGATATAGGTCTAAGGAAAAAGAACAGCATTATTTCATACAAAGAATTTATGAGCAATATGGGACATGCTGGGGGGGAAAGAAGAAATGTGTACTGCGTGATGGGTAGCTAAATACTTATAGTGCTCCCTAACAGCCAGCTCTCATGTTGTAAGCTTAAAGATTGATTAATCATCCACTCAGATGCACCATAAAGTTTTAGAGTTTTTCCCTTGGTAGATGTCTGGAACATTTTGGGGAAAAAAGGATGCAATTTACAAACAAGGACAAGAAAACTTAAATAGCTGTTACGATTTAAAACGAAGCATTTACTGATAAAAGCTGCCTACTCTCTTTCAAGTACTTTGATCACAGGATGGAGGATGCTGACTGCAGCAAGCCCTGCCTTGCTGGAGCCTTCCCTCTAGTTCCCATCACTGGGGCGCGCCTGTTCTGTGGGCCATTAAGTGTTTCTTGGCATGACATGCAATTGCAGAGTCTGTTAGCTTAATAAATGATGCACTTTCATATTTAAAAGTTAATCAGAAAGATCTGAAATTTAAAAAAGAAAAGAATAAAAATGGAAAAATCCTCAGCTGGTCTAAGACTGTGTGTGAAATTCCTTTGATTTCATTAGAACAATGCTCATTTAAGCCAAGCAAAACAGCTGTAAAGCCCCAGGTGTAACCTGGTAAGGAAGCTGAGCTGCGTGTGGGAAGAGATGGGAAAAGACACAGAACTTCAGTATTTTCTGGGTGTCAGTGAAGAAGGGAAACAGATCTGCGTGCCCGAGTCCAAGACATGTCTCCGTCCTGAAGGCCAGCATCTGACCTTGGTTATAACCTTTCTTCTACATCCTCTTGTTCACTGGGACTCGTACAGGAGAAGTCTAATTTTAAGTGCAGCCCTGGCATTTTCTCTCTTGGCAGTAATTTGACATTTTCCACATCTTATTACTCATGAAACCTGACATCATGTCAGTCTTCTCACATGAACTTTCTGCCACTTCAGTTTTCTTGCTGCTTAATTACAGCCATGATTGAGGGGAAACCATTTGCTGATCTTGGCCAGTGAGACTGCTGATAGGAGGATTGTGACATATCCAGATACAGATCATGTTTCTGTATTTATTAACATACTAATATAAGGCTACAAATGGATATATATGTATATTTATGTATACTTGAATGTATATATGTGTAAACATTTTGTAGCATAATGACTTGTGACAGTAGAAAAGTTCTTAATGGCCATATTTTGCAGGGACATTCAATGCTAAAACAGTATTAATGACATTACTTTGTTTGCAGAGTGCAGGCCCTGTTGAGCCTATTTTCTTTTCACTTGTGTTGCAATAAACACTTCAAAGCTGAATATACCAGCACTTCGTGGAGACAACCAGCTTTCAGCTCAGACTGCTTACTCACCCTTCCTTACCCCCTCGCAGATTATGATTTACCCAATAGAATGCCATCACCTGAAGTCAGAGCTATGGGAAATCAAAAGTAATTTGTGTGCAATGAGTACCTAATAGCAGATATTTGTTCTTTGATATTTTATCAGAAAGATAAAACAGAACAAAATGCCCATATTGCAAATGTGTGATCTCTACAGTTTCAATTGTCTTTGTACCTGCAGCTGCTGCTTTTGGCTGTTTGGAAAGAATTCAGTAGTAATGAGTCTGAAGATGCATTTTGTATATTGAGTCTGTCTGTGTCACAGTGAGGCTATATGGAGATGAATGCCTTTAGGGAGAAGTCATGCTGCACTTCTGTAGAGAAGGCTAAGGGAATCTGCAGGAGATTCCCAAGGGAGACCCCCCAAGGGAAGGGGTGAGCCTGCCCAACAGATTGATGTAGCATGAGCACTTCTTTTTATTTGATATGAATGCTGCTCCAGCACGTTGGGATGGGGAACTGACAAAGGAGCTTCAAACTCGAGGCTAGGCTGCCATGGCTGCTGGCCAGGCAGCAACCGTTCTCATTGCTCTGTGCCACAGGGAGAGGTCAAGCACTGCTAGTGGGCATGGCAGCTCACACAGTCAGCTGCGTCTTGTGAAAATAAAAGCATTGCTCAGGAAATTGTAGTGCAGTTCCTTGGTATCTGAGTGTGCGTATGTATGTTTATGATTTAGATATAGTGTGTGTGCATAGTGTCTATGGGGCCAGATGAGATCCACCCGAGAGTGCTGACGGAACTGGCGGAGGTGAGAGCCGAGCCACTTTCCATCATCTGTCAGCGCTCCTTGTTGACTGGTGAGGTGCCAGAAGACTGGAGGCTTGCCAATGTGACTCCCATTTACAAGAAAGGTTGTAAGGAGGATCCGGGGAACTACAGGCCTGTTAGCCTGACCTCGGTGCCAGGGAAGGTTATGGAGCAGATTGTCTTGAGGGAGATCATGCCTAGCCAGCATGGGTTCATGAAGGGCAGGTCCTGTTTGACCAACCTGATCTCCTTCTATGATCTAGTGACCCATCTGGTGGATGAGGGAAAGGCTGTTGATGTGATCTACCTAGATTTCAGCAAAGCCTTTGACACTGTCTCCCACAGCATTCTCCTGCAGAAGCTGGCAGCCCGAGGCTTGGATGGGTACACTCTTGGCTGGGTAAGGAGCTGGCTGGAGGGCCGGGCTCAGAGAGTGGTGGTGAATGGAGTTAAATCCAGCTGGCGACCGGTCATGAGTGGTGTTCCCCAGGGGTCGGTGCTGGGGCCTGTCCTCTTCAGTATCTTGATTGATGACCTGGATGAGGGCATCGAGTGCACCCTCAGTAAATTCGCAGATGACACCAAATTGGCTGGAAGTGTGGATCTGCCTGGGGCTAGAAAGGCCATACAGAGGGATCTGGACAGGCTGGAGAGCTGAGCTGAAGCCAATGGGATGAGTTTCAACAAGGCCAAATGCCGGGTCCTGCACTTTGGCTACAACAACCCCAGGCGACGCTACAGGCTTGGGGCGGTGTGGCTGGAGGACTGCGTAGAGGAAGTGGACCTGGGGGTATTGATTGATGCTCGGCTGAATATGAGCCGACAGTGTGCCCAGGTGGCCAAGAAGGCCAATGGCATCCTGGCTTGCATCAGAAACAGCGTTGCAAGCAGGAGCAGAGAGGTGATTGTTCCCCTATATTCAGCACTCGTGAGGCCGCACCTCGAGTACTGTGTCCGGTTTTGGGCCCCTCACTGCAAGAAAGACATTGAGGCCCTGGAACGTGTTCAAAGGAGGGCAACAAAGCTGGTGAGGGGTCTGGAACACAGGCCATAGGAGGAGAGGCTGAAGGAGCTGGGAATGTTCAGCCTGGAGAAGAGGAGGCTCAGGGGAGACCTCATTGCTCTCTATAACTTCCTGAAGGGAGGTTGTAGTGAGCTGGGGGTCGGCCTCTTCTCTCGTGTCATTAGTGATAGGACCAGAGGGAATGGCTTCAAGCTACGGCAGGGGAGATTCAGGCTGGACATGAGGAAGTATTACTTTTCAGCAAGGGTGGTCAGGCACTGGAATGGACTGCCCAGGGAGGTGGTGGAATCACCGACCCTGGGGGTGTTCAAGGAAAGGCTGGATGTTGTGTTGAGGGACATGGTTTAGTAGGAGCTATTGGGAATAGGTGAACGGTTGGACTGGATGATCTTGAAGGTCTTTTCCAACCTTGGTGATTCTATGATTCTATGATTCTATGTGTACACATAGATATATATCCCTATTTTTCCTTCAAACATAGATTATTTCCAGTTTTTGTTTTCTGCGCTAATCACGTTCTTCATACTCTTAAAAATAGTAGATCCTTGCATCTCTGCCCTTCGCTTGCAACTGCTGGCACAGTGAGTGAGGCAGCAGCTTGGCCCTGCAGTTGGCTGGGGGCTGCTCAGGTGATCAGGAAGGATGCATTGCCCATGCCAAAGCCATGCAGGGGTAGGGAGCACACCTCAGAAATTAGCTTCTGTGAGGTCTTGTGATGGCATGGAAGCATACACATTGCTGTTGCTAGAGGTGAGGAAGCCTCTTGAACCCATTGAGCTTCAGAATCCAACTTTCATGCAGAAATAATAACTGAGAAATGCTGAGTTTGTGCAATAGAAATTTTCCAATTCCCCTGGTGACTGTACCGAAGTGGCTTACCCTGAATTTTTCTCCTACTGCCATCATTCACCTCTCATCTGAAAATGTCAACTGAGTTTCAGAGTGAAGTCTGAATTCATCTGGTCAAATTAACCTGCTCTTACAGCGAAAACTGACTTTTGCTGAGGTATATCTTACGTCAAATGCTTTAAGGAAATGTTCAGAATGTAAAGATTGCTCTGAAAGTGAAATGCTGTCTTCAAATTAGGAACAGGAGTTAGTATATATAGAACCTGAATTTTGTCAAAACACAGAAGATAAAAGAAATGATTTTTCCTTGAGTCCTGAAGCGGAACCTTCAGATGGAGCCTCACCATTTCCACTGTAACAAAAAATGTCAAACTATGAACCAGCTTTTCTATCTTACATGATTGATATTTTGCACAAAATTTCAATTTGAAATGTATAGTTTTCACTTTTATCTGTGAAAAATGAATCTTGATGATGATGTGATTTGTTGACTCAGCATTTTTGGAGGAAAAGGAATGCCCTACTAGTCTAGAGCGTGGAATTAAGAAGAACCATAAACAATGCCCATGGGATTTGATGACTGAAGTCAGTCTACCCTAAGCTCACTGCTTGATTGCACTTTATGTAGTGGATGAAAACAAGGAAAAATACTGTTGTAAATGAAGCTAAGTTTGATACATTTACATTCATAATTTTAGTCATTGTAGAGCTGAGGGCAAGACTGCCACATCCCCAACTGGATACCTGTTGAAGGACGATTGATTTGTCCCTCCTGGTTTGAAATCTGAGTAAATATTGACTCAATTTACTTTTACTAGTATAATGCATTATAGAGGATTTATAAACAAAGGTACCCAAAGTCAGATGCAAGAATTCAGAATAAATTTTATACATGAGACACACATATTCTAAAAGTATAAATTGTAGGTTTTCCCATGCTCTTAAACATAAAACTGTCCCACTTTTCTCCCCTGGGCTACATGGAGCTGTTTGAAAAAGTACAGACGTGTATATGCATATAAATATAAACAAGTGCCATGATCTGCTGAGAGTTCCAAAGTACTTGAGACATTTTACTCGTACTGCAGAACTCGAATAGATGGCTATTTCAGGAACTTTTAACAGAGGGGATGATTAGGAAGTTTAATTTTCCCTGTGAAAATCTCAGTTGGAAGTATATGCCACAAAGCAGCAATTAGTAATGATCTAAGAAAACTAGAAGAATATATTTTCACATATTAATCAAAGAAACTTTACTAAAGTACAAAGCAGCCTTGGGAAGTGACGAGTGTAATTGAACAAAGGGTTCTCCCTAGGGGAATAATGTAAGTACTGCTCAGCCTTGTTCCATCTTCCATCCTGCTGCTTAGGTGGATTACGTGCATAACAGATCCACATGTCACACATGCTGAACAGCCTGGAAGGCCAACTGTAATCTTGGGCTGCATAAAAGAGGGGTGGCCAGCAGGGCAAGGGAGGTGACTGGGAGATCCCCCGCTACTTGGCTCTTGTGAGGCCCCATCTCACAAGGAACAGGAAGGACATGGAGCTCTTGGAGCGGGTCCAGGGGAGGGCCACTAAGATGGCCAGAGGACTGGAGCACCTCTCCTGTGAGGAAAGGTTGAGGGAACTGGGCTTGTTTAGCTTGGAGAAGGCTGAGGGGAGACCTCAATGTTGCCTTCCAGTACTTGATAGAAGATTATAAATGAGAGAGAGACTGAGTTTTTACACAGGAATACAGTGGTAGGATAAGAAGGAATGGCTTTAAACTAAAAAAGGGGAGATTTTAGGTTATATGTTAAGAGGAAATTTTTTACTTAGAGCAGTGAGGCACTGGAACAGGCTGCCCATGGAGATTGTGGATGCCCCATCCCTGAAGTTTCTAGGTCAGGCTGAATGGGGCCCTGGGCAGCCTGATCAAGCAGTCTGCAATCCTGCCCATGGCAGGGAGCTGGAATTCGATAATCTTTAAGGTCCCTTCAAACCTAAGCTTATCTGTGGTTCAATGAAATCTACATTTCATTTGCAATGGAAAGCTTGTAGTGAAGTCTATAAGGGTACTGGAAAACCTGTGGGGGCTGGTATAAAAGTGTGTGTGAGTGAGTGTGTGTCTAAGCAGGCTCTTTTAGGAGCCTCTCTTGTTCTTTTTCAGTGTCAAAAAAAAGTTATGTTTTCAGTGGTTTATTTTTACTAGTAGTGCATGGGGATCTTGAAGGTCAAAGTAGAGTTTGTCTATAGTGCAGTGCAAAGCAGCAAAGAGGAGTTATCAGTACCAGTTTTTAGTACCAATTTGGAGTCTAGATACCACAGAGATGGGCAGGGAATCATAAAGAAATGAGCATCTGTTCAGCTTCCAGTGATGCTAAGCTATTTTACTCCTCTGGCACAGATTTATTTATATGAAGTGAAGCACTGAAACAAAATGTTGGCTTAACCTCAATCTTTTTTTTTTTTCTTTCTCTCTCTCATTTTTAATCTGGTATCATCAGACCTGTTTTGTTTTGTTTCAGTTGTAAGTTAATGTCCCATTTTCATTTTTTGGCATAGTGGAGAATTGTTTTCTCCAGGTAAAAATTGGCAGTTTACAAAGGCACAATTGAAAACTGAATAGAAATTGTGCAAAAATTCATGGGCTGTCCCAAAAGTTGTAAACTTTTCTCACTGCTCTGCGTAGAAAAAGAATGTGGAGTTATATTTGTATTTCCAAGTAATTTTGTACATGAACTCCAAAGCCCAGGGTGAATTCTAAAGGCATAGATTTTGATCAACTTTAAAAATAGAAAGCATCTGTGTTTCAGACCAAATAACTCCCTCGAGGTTAAACACCTTGGTTTAAAAGTAGTTGTTTTGGACCTGTCTATAGCCTAAGGATTTTGATGTAAAGATTCAAAGGTCTTAATGAAAATTTGATGATCATCTCCTGAGAGGGCAGGTTTTTGTGCGAGTTTTCAGCTGTGCTTCTCTCTTCGGTTGGAACATTCCTTTACAGCTGCATTTCAGCTCGCAGCCAGAACAAAAATGAAAACATAACTTACTTTTTCTGCAGCCTCATTAAAATTGAACTATATTTTGAGAACATTATACTGTAGTTCTATATTTCATAATAAACTGTTTATTTTTTTTCCCATATAAATGAGTGTGAACCATTAAGCTTTCAACAACAGCACCTAAAATAATGAGGAGGAACACATTTTTATAATGAGGATAATTGTAATTGCAGAATTTTCCAAGTGATACAGTAAATTTTATCTCAGCTGTAAGATTGGACTTTCTATAAAGTAGATGCTTTAGTTTATCTTTCCGTTATTAAACTTATTACCAAAGTCACTGAGTAAAGTTTGGTGACCTAAATTTTCCAGATCAAACTGAGTGAATCTTCTTCTACATTTGGAATCTTTGAGTCCTCAGAAGAATCATTTGCCTCATCATTGAAATCCACTGCATTTTTTTCCTTTTTGATATCCGGATTCTTCTCTCCTACCTTATGCAATATTGATAATGAATATACTGTAAGAAGTATTCATAATGATGAAACAACAATCAAAACCTTCTGCAGAGACAAGACCCGGGCATCCAGAAAGGGCAGTCCCACCCTGATAGCTCCTTCCCTAGTCAAAAAATACCCCACTGTGTGCTCTGTGTCCACTCAAAGGAAATGTTAATACTGGTGTTTCTCTAGGATTTAGTGTAGAAGTTATATTAACTGCAATTTGCTTATAACTTGGAATGTCATTTTCTTCCTTGCTGATTTCTTTGTAGTGGCCACAGGAACAAGGCTGTCCATCAGGTAGGGGCATCTCAGCAATCAGCAAATGGGAAAACAATTAGAAATAATTTCCTCAAACCTCAGCATTCATTCCCTTCTTTAGAGTTTGAGTTGTGCTGGGTTGAGAACAGCTCCAGGTCTCCTTCAGCCTCCTGCTATCCTTTCAATTAGTCAGCAGAGCTCCTGGGATATGTGGGTGGTTATCATCAGAGGTGCCATGAATTTGACTTCTTGTATGCATTTTTAAGGTTATGTTTGATTTCCCTTCTGAGGTCAGGGCACGTAAGTGATCATACGGCATTCGGTGCGTCCAATTAGTGGCCTTTCTGTTCCACAATCCAACATCAAAATCTAATGAGTGACCCTCCAGGGCTTGGTGAATTGCCAGAAAAAGGAGCAAGCCTTCTCCATTCATTCTAAAAAGAATTTCTTCTCTCTCTGTTTTCCTCAGCTTTTAGGAACATGGATGTGTAGGACTTTGCTGCTCAGAGTGGCAAACTGATTGATTTGTTCATACATCAATTTACCAAAGCAAACAGAAGAGCTTTCTAGAGAAGGATTACGTGAGAGAGGCAAGGAGGTGATGAAAAACCCTAAGTGATGATTCATAAAATGATGTGATTATTTATGTAAGGACTTCCACCCCCCACACCTGTCTACTCACTGCAGTTCAAACAAGCTTTTACTTTGAACCAACTCGTTACATAAAATATGCATCAGAACCCAGGGAAGCATTTGCTTAATTAACTGTCACCAGGCTGAGACAAAAAGAAAATGCTTCTTCTATCAAAATATGCTAAAAATAAAGGATGATACCACAACAAAGTGGTTGTGTGAAGGATCTGAGCTTTTGCACAGAGCTCTCCTGAATGTAGATTTGCTTTTTCTGTTTGACTGCTTTCGCTGTGGTGGAGAACAGTCAAAGCACAGCACCAAGGCCCCAGGCAAGCAATGTTCATTTCCACCAGACACCAGCCCGGCACACCGCGATTAGCACTTCCACAGTCAGGGCATAGCTGTTTTGAGTTGCCACTTGTGGTACATGCAGCAGTCTGAGAGTCACCTCCTTTAATGTCACTTCTAAATGTTTAATAATCAGATGGTGATGAGTGGCCTAGATGTTTATCTGCTTCTTCGCAGGGAAGGATCCCATTAGTGAATTCAGTTATTTCAGGAGGAACGGGCTTCCTCGCTAGATGCAGCTACAATTCAGCGCAGAGTCCATTTCTGTCCACACCTTATCACCTTAAGGTATCTCAAGGGTCCATTTTTCAACCACCAGAGAGGACAAGTTGCCAAATGTTCTGCTTGAAGCCAGCAGCCCCTGAGGAACACCAACCATTTGTGTCCCTACTGCTCTGGTTGTGCAGGAACTCACCTCACTGATTGATGGCTATATTTTAAATACAAATTTTTTTTTTTTTCCTCTAGAAGGGCATCCATTTTTACTTGTCTAACTGTAGAAAATTTTCATTTAAATCAACAAAGAGCTTTCAAGTCAATTAAATAGAGCTTGTAGGTGTGTCTCATAAGATGCCATTCTAAAACTTCAGGAAAATTCTGCTACTTACGTAAATTACACTAAATTACTGTTGTACTATGTGATTCTTCTCACCACTCTCCCATCTGTCCTATAAATAAAATGTTGCACATGACTGGATTCCAGTAAGAATCACTCTCAAGCCATAAGAATCTTCTTTCCTCCACTTATTGCTAAGCCCAGGCTATTCCAGAATTGAAGCTTTAGACTTGGAGAAATGACTTGGGACAGGCATATTCTGAAGGTAGGCCTGAAACTCCTAGCATATGATTCACTGAAACACACTGATGTAGCTTGAAGAAATTCAGATCTGGTGGCAGTTTGGGGCATGTGAACCAACTTCAAGTGGTGTTGTAATGCTGAGAGTCTGTCTGCTAAGCAGGTGTGCTGATTACCCTTGAGAAACCCTGCACTGCTGCTCTGCTCTTCTTGCCAGGGGAAAGCACTGAAACAGTAAGGTTTTGCTGCCCTTTCCCCTGGACAGAGCAGGTGCCTTTTCCCATCCCTACGACGTCCCTGTGCTGGACACAAACCTTGGCTTGGAGCAGGGCAGTGAGTGCTGGTCTGTGGGGTGACATTTCGGAAATCACTGAATCTAGAGCCACAAGTGGGCAAGTATGTGAGAGACAATGCCTTGCACAGCTCAGTTCCTCAAGGGTGTCAGGGTACAAGCTGGATTCAGTGAGGTATTCAGTGAGGTTTATTCAGCTTTGCCTGTGTTCCTCTGCTGAAGGTTGCCTTGTTCTTTATTTTTTTGCTAGCCTGCAGATAGGCAAACAGGTTTGAAGATATTTACAAAGAATACTGGAATGAACGTAACCATTATTTTAGGCAAGTACACTCTTACAGCTGGGAAGTGTTTATCCTGAAGTCTCGCATTTTCCATCTGTTTTTTCCTAAAAAAATAACACATATAACAAGGCAAGTGATGTTCCACTGATGAGAAAAGTACTGCCAAGTTGAGAACACCCAGTGCACGCTGTGGCTAGGATGCACCATGCTGAAGTGTCTCAGTGAGCGCCTTGGGGTTGGACACCTTCTCTGGGTGCTGGCTCTTCTTGGAGCAGTCTCCATGGGTTTTATTCCTGTCTTTTGCTGAGCTGTTGGTAAAAACCCAAATGCTTGAGTGACTTATGTTGGAGAGAACGAGGCAAAGGTACTTTGCCATGGGTACTTTTAAGGGCTGGACGGATAACTCCATTTTGGAGTACTTTGTTGTTTTCTTGTTTGGTATGCTATGAACATCTTGCGATAAAATAGTTAAAATTTTACCTGGGACCTGCTTCAAACGTGTTTTTTGTTTTGTGTTTGTTTTTGCTTAATAATTGTTCATCTCAGGCCAATTAACTCACTGTTAATCCATTTTAACTTAAGGTAAAAGGAGCATCCCTGCGTGGCATAATGTTAGGTAAAGCTGCTTCAGACTATCTTCTTTAGATAAACCAGAATGTGTTTTTCTCATAAGACCAAAGTTTGGAAGGTGGTGTGGGCACAGTAAGAATCCATGTACCTTATCTCAGATGTCATGGGCCTACTCACACCCAAGTCCTTTGGGGCTCCCTTTTTTTTAGGGGAATTCATGAGATTGCAGATGGAGGACAACATGAAAACCAGGCTGGGCAGAACAGTGGACAGTGTTGCATTACAGGTATGACGAAAAGAGCGTGGGGAGGGAGAGGCAGCTGCCATGGCTGTTGGTGCATCCCGAGCCTGGGCATGGGCTGGTGAGGGTGCTCCTGCAGCTGCCAGGTGCGTGCCTGGAAAACTGCTTTGTCACTTATTGGTGATGTTTTTAACCAGAAGCACATTTCCGTTATCGATCTTCATTTTTCTTGTTCAAGCAAATACAAGCAGTGTTGTTGTACACCTTCAAAACAGAAGCTTATCTAAAGTCCTGAGAAATTCAAACATATTTACATGTGCTCGTGAACAAACAGGGACTTACCATAAGCCTAGAGAAGACATTGCCATTCCTTGTCAATTTTCTGTAAGTTGTATATGTCTGCTTTACCCTGTTGTTTCCCCCAAATGATTGTTACCTTAGCAACTGCCAAGTCGCATACATACGCTTGCTCTGAGAAGCAGAGCATAACAAAGTAGGGCACTAATGTTTAAGGAGTCACTGGAAATGTAGTGGAAACTGGGTATTTAATTCTTATCAATAATCACCTTTTGTTCTTTCATGATTTCTGAGACACCTTTTAGCATCTAGGCAGTCACAGCATCTGTTGCTCTTCTTCCATCTTCCTGACTTTCACAAAAAAATACTACTTAATTTGTAATAAGGGCTATGAATCACTGAGAGGTCAGTGACGTGTGTGTGTTGTGTTGGGATTATGTTGGAATGGGTAAAGGGGTGCCAAGGCTCAGAGTGCCAGAGGATTCATATTCCCCAGTTGTGTCCATCTGAGATCTGTTTTGATTTGCATGCATAATATAATAATTGGCGTGGATTAGCACCTTGGAATAAAATTAAACATGATTTTGAGCTTGCTCCTTACCCATCAGATGAGGGTTTTTTGGTAAAATTTAAGAAAAGTAGTTGAAAAAGTAACTGCTGTACTACCAATCTTTTACTGTCTTTTCCTGCACACAAGTACTAACAGTAAATGAACAGGAATGCCAACCTTTTATGCAGTAAATGAATATATGTACATTTTTACCTATCATGTTTGGTAATTTTTGGTATATATACATTAAACAATCTTCTCTCTGAATAAATACATGTTGATAAGAGACATCACAGGAGCATATTTCAGTTAGTTCAAAGCAGCCTGTCAGAGAGGTTAGCCTTTATACTGGTTTTCCAGCTGATTTCCTGAGATTCATTGAGACAAGTGATCTATCCAAGGTCACACAGCAAGTTATTGGTTAAGCCAAGACAGTAAGATCCCATGACGCTCCTGCTTCACAATGTTTTGCTTTGTACCATTCATGTGCTGAAGTGCCAGTACAGCAATCTTCAAGCCGAACATTATTAATAGCAATGAATTGTTTCCTGCCCAGAGCCATCAGCTGGTTTTTGTTTGCTTGTTTCTTTTTTAAACTTCGTATCTCTTCCTAGATCTGCTTTTAGCTCAACACTTGAATGGGAAGAAATCAATTCCCTCAGTTTAAATAACCTGGTGAATACATAGTGTGGGAAATGTTTCTTAACTCATTTCATTCTAAATCCACCAGACACCACTTCTGTGGGACACTATACCTGTAATACAAATTGTGAACCACTGAGAAGAAATAGGCATCAGGAAATTACACCAAGTGGAATGAATTTAATTTGAAAATGATTTCAGATTGGATTTCTTATCCAATCTAAGAGCATCAACTTCAGTCAATTTTCTGGAAGACAGTCACATAGCCACATCGTTGGTCCTCCTAGACAAAGACTTCCTGGGACTGCTGCAACATTTGGCTGCAACATTTACCATCACACAGGTCAATAACAAGGCAGAAAAAGGTAAGCCTTTTAGTTTAGTTAACCTGTTTGAGTCACAGTCATCCAATCATATACTAGCCAAGGGAAGGGGGGAAAACATGAAGTGAAAGAAGAAGGAAGAAAGGTATTAACATTCAAATCTGCACTGCCATATTACTTTCTCTGACAGATTGCCCTGTCACAGGCAAAAAGTCAAAATCACCATTTTAATAAGAGCATTGTGAAGAATTTGTTCCCCTTTCCTGCAGGTGAAAGAGGATTGAGACCCCCATTTCTCACAGTACCACAGCATTCCAAAATGCAGTTCAACCAGTTTTATTTTATTGAAAAACAGTTTCATAGTTATAGCAATCCTGTTATGCCCTGCTCTCTTTCAGTCTTCTCACTCTGGTCTTTTGCAAGTATTGTTCATATAAAAATATTTTGCAAATATTTGAAAGATTTTTTCTTTTTTCACTTGGCAAAACCATGGTAGCAAAAACACTTCAAAAATTTTTTCTTTCACTTTTCATCTGGAAGAGACAGCATTAAATACAGAAATCATAGAATAACTTGAATTGGAAGGGACATCAAGGATCATCAAGCTCTAACCCCCCTGCCACAGGCCACATGATACATTATTTCCCATTCTTTACCAACAGCCTCTAAAAATTGGCTCTTAAAATGAGAGGTAAAAGGCAAAACCTGTATCCTAATGTGTACTGGGCTAGCCAGTTTTCTTGGGTAGACAATAGCAGGAGTCCACAGTACCATGCTAATGCAGTGCTTAACCTTGCTGACAAACTCAATGGCATGCTTGTGCATGCTGTGCTGTTTCTCACTCCTCTGTCTGATAAAACATTGAAAAATAAAAATACTGTTGTTGTACAGAAGAGCCAACCCACTTTGCTTGCCAAGCTCTGGTTTGTTTGTAGTCAGTCTCACTTGGGTTTTCCTTTTGTTCAGCTAGACACAAATAGTCTTGATTTTTATTTTCTACCTTTCATTTTTAGGTGTTTCTTGGAAATAATTAAAATATAATGCTTAAGAGAAGGGTGTGTAAGCTAAGAAATGCCAGATATATCAATGGGAAACTTCAGAATAAATTAGTTAATCTTTGACATTCATAATACTCAAGTGAGGACGGTAACAGCTGTGTAAGGGTTAATATTTACCAAAATTTTCAGAATGTTTAATTACAGACCATGCTGAAGCTGAAGAATAAATTTGTATTCTTATTAATTTAAATAACAGATGAACTAACCACTGTGACAGCAGTATGTTTAATAAAAGTGGTTTTAAATGATAGCTCCTGGAATAGAGGTGCTAGTCTTCAGTCATTGTTATCATCACTACAGACCTTCTCTTAGGGTCTGTGCTTCAGGAAGGGTACACAGAGGCTAAATATTCTAGGTTGTGCAGTCTGCATTAGGCTGAATTCAGAAAAGCTCAGGTGCTGTCTCCTCATGTGCTCTTCTGCACTACAACTGTTGAGCATCGTGACACAGATAACAGCAGCTGCCCGTTGTGTAGGGGCTTGTTGTAAAGTGATCTTGGAGCAAGTAGCTGTGCATTCAGGGATCTCAAGCACCCAGTTAAGTAGCTCTTTAAGAAAAAAGGAAGTAGATCCTCTCAGTGCCATAGTCAGGAATTCTCTGTTACCTGTCTTTGGGTTCATTGTAGTTTATGTCTACAGCAACTTGGAAGAAAAGAGATGAAAGAAGAACAACTTTAAATTAGACAAACAGCAAAAATCAATCCGGATCATTTCAAATAGGGAAAGTGTAGATTAAAAAGTTGAGTTTGTATTTTGGAAGTGTGAGAAGAGCTGGATGGTAATAAAGATGCTCTTTGGAAATCAAGGCATCCCAAACTCATTCGTCTTCTTTTTGATTGAAGGGGCAGAGGCTCAGCAGCTGCCCTGTGTCAGGAGAAGCTCTGCCAGTTTGGCCCTGGCAGAACAGGCTGTCAGATTAGTGCTAAAGGATTAAAAACTTAAAAGCAATATGAACACTTACGGGCTTTCTCTGAGGCTCACTGTTTCAAGGGAAAGACAAGCTTAAGTTGATTTCTGGATGGTGATGATGTCACATTTCATGTCAAACATGACTTTAGCATCTGAACTATCTGTATACCATATTTTCTTTCCACTTTCTGTTAACTGAAAGAGATTTAAAAGGAAAAAAAAAAAATAGGGAGCAGGCAAAGAAGAGATAAAGTATGGGTACAATGCCATAATGGGATTTATTACCTGAGTCTGCTGATGCACACAACAGTTGGTGTTTTTTTCTTTCTCCCTGAACCCTTGACTGAAGAATTGCAGTGAAAGGCACCACAAGCGATCTTCCTAATCTCTACCAGAGTAAGGCATCAAATTTGAGGTGTAAGGACCCCAGAGGGCACAGTGCCCTTGCTGATGGAGTCATAGAATCATTGAATGGCTTAGGTTGAAGGGAACGTACAGCTCATCCAGCTCTATCCCCACTGCCATGGGCAGCGTTGCCCCTCATCAGATCAGGGTGCCATCCAGCCTGGCCTTGATCACCTCCAGGGACAGGAGCACCCACAGCCTCTCTGGGCAGCCCGTGCCAGGGTCTCACCACCCTCTGAATAAAGAATTTCTTCCTAACATCTAACCTAAATTTCCCTTCTTTTAGTTTAAAGACATTCCCCCTTGTCCTATCAGACCGTGAAGCAGTGAGGGCTGGCCATTACACGTGGCCAAGTGAGCTGACAGTTCCTCCCTGCAGAGCTATCTGCCATGGTTCCCACACAACTGACTGCACTTCTGGCCAGGAGCCCCAGGCAGCAGAGATCTGGGCTAAGCAGCCCATGGGTGTGGAGCTAGAGCAGTGCCACAGCAAAGCAGAGGTGACACCGGGATCCCAAGTTTTCCCAGTGTGGCACGTAACGGCAGCAGTGTGCTTCCAAAGGAAGGGAGTAGGAGTACAGGCATTAGTCATTCCAGCTGCTGCAGCAGGGGTGGAAACAAGCAAAAACTTGTTAACTTGCTGTTAAGCCACTGCTACATGCCAGTACCAGCAAGTATACTGCATATAAGGCTACAGCAAAGCTATGTAAAATTACTGAAATCCATGTGATGATCTCTGGTGAGTCAGCAAATGCAGATGAAATTTCTGCTACGCAAATCACTGAAAAAACTATTGGCAGTTGAGGTGGAAGGGGCTTACTGTTGCTTTTCGTAGGAGTCTCCTTGTCTGCCCCACATTAGCAGAGAAAAGTGAGAAACCAATTCTCAGTCAGGGATTTATTTTGTGCATACACATTCATGGATTGCAATCTTCTAAACATTTCGGCTTTTTGCTCCCCTTTCTAAATCTTCCAGGTTACAATATGGTTATGATATGACAGGCAAGATGTGATTATTACATTTTGCCTGTATTGCCTTCTCTCTAAAGACTTGTGAAACGAGACATTACATAGATAAATGATCTGCATGCTTGATATTTTCATTCAATAAATGGAGAAAGGAAAAAATGAAAACAGAGGAAATTGTGATTCATGAAATCTCTTTGTTCTGTTGATCTTGCACACTGACTAGTAAGTACTTCTCTCATTTTGAGAAAAATCACTTCTCAGTCCGTGTGTCCTCAAATATGTAGCACTTTTACTGCAGGAGTGAGACATCACGTAGGAGCTGGCTCCCAGATGTAGCTCTGTGTTCTGCTGTTACTGCCTGTGCAGTTCCCAAGGATTGTGCTGTATCTTTCCACAGTGTGGTGGGAAATTTTTCCATCTCTGCTTCTACATAGTCATTGGTATTGTAGCAGAGGGAGGGAGCAGATTCAGTGCTGGAAGAAGTGCTGGATTATCCAAAGTAGAACAGGGGAATTACAGTAACCAGAGACCTGAACCCAAGTTTTTCTCTGTGGAAATGGTTTCCAGGGTCAATTTTCAGACAGGAGTATTCAGGAATTACTGTTAAGATAGGAAATACTGCAGTAAATACATTTTTTTCCTCCTACAACTACACTGAAATCCATATTCTACCTTGCTATCAAAACCTGATCAGAATCCATAATTTCCTTGCAAACTTTCTTTCCAGTTATTCTTCCCTTATGTAACCACACATCTTTCCTTTTAACCTATACTTGTTCTCCTGCTGATTGTATCTCACTGAATTATGCCTCAGTTCTGTGTTTGTGGTATTATCAGCTCTTTTTAATGAGGATGGCTGAGGCTAGAAATCTGCTGACTCAAGCTGCAGTGAAACATGAGGGCATGATGGCAGGCCTTTATTCTATGGCCAGTTCACATTCATTTGCCAGAGCAAGATCTCACCCAGGTCAGCGTGTGGCAGTCAGGCACTCAGGGGCTCACAATTTCTTCACAGAAGACCTTCCTTTAATATCATCCAAACACAAACCACATAAAGGTAAGTTATGAGAGCCCTTGGGGAATCTTATTATCCTCTGAGCTTGAAAACTATCATTTCTATTCCATTGTTAAGAGGAAGAGGAAACTTTATTTCCTAGCAGCTGCTGGGAATGTAGAGAGATGCTGTGGCTTTTGGTCTAGGATTATGCTCACATCAATCATAGTTTCTCTGACAGGGTGAGGCCAGTCCTGCTAGCAGCCTGTTCTGGAAAAGGCTCTGTTCCTTCTTTGTCTTTGACCGACCTTTTGCAGTTTGGAGCAATCTGCTTATTGCTCATGATCCTGAACAAAATCAGCCTTTGCAATACAATAAGCATTGATCAATGAGTGATGGAAAGTCACCTGTATCTTTTCTTGCACAACAAGATGGAATCTGCCTTTTATTCATTTAATGTCTTCCCAACTGGCTCTAATCTGCCTATCTCTAAATATTGCGTATTCATGTGTTTCATAAAAATACGGTTATTAAATGTGAGGGGAAAAAAGTCATACCCTACAAGCATTTCCATAATCAGATAGGATGCTGATAGGTACCTGGAGTGCCTGACTATTTACATATGTTTAAGGGTACTCAGTTACATCACACACTGTAAAATTAACAATTATTTAAAAAAAAAAAAAAAAAGTGTTAACAGAGCAGTGAAATATTTTCCTGGTTAAAGAAATATGGGAATGCATAAATGGTTTTGAACATTTTGAAGTGGCAGACTTAGCAGCTGCAATATTTCTTGTTTTGT
This sequence comes from Lagopus leucura, assembly GCF_019238085.1. NCBI lineage: Eukaryota > Metazoa > Chordata > Aves > Galliformes > Phasianidae > Lagopus > Lagopus leucura. The sequence continues at coordinate 6,451,156 of NW_024962255.1, read as the reverse complement.
ATGATGATAAACAGAGCTGCATTATCAACACTCCTCCTTCTGATGGAAAAGGATTTGTTTCTGCTGAGGCTGCTGCCTCCATCACCTTAGTCTGAAAAAAAAAAGGAAAAAAAATGTTCTTGAGTAGTCCTGAATGCTTTCAAGATTAAAGTCAGCAAGATGAATGAGCCCAGAAAAACCACCATAATATATGAACTTGAATAACTTGAGGTGACCAAAAAAAGAGGAAAATGGAGATTAGAAATGTGGTTGGTGGTTGTTTGCTTGTTTGTTTTATGTCATTTGCATCTGAATGATTCATATGGCTTCTTTCCTAATGAGAGATTCATAGAAGAGGAAGAATTGGTCTTTCTGTAACACGTTTGTTCATATATATGTCACTCCAAATATTTGAGAGCCACCAACGAATTCTGAAAGTCTACTCTGTACTGCCTCACATTTGGTTTTCTTTAAGGCTTTATAGATCTCTTGCAAGCATTGCTCCTGGGAGTAAGTCAAACAGTTTAAAGAAACCAAAGAAACATGACTGAAGAAATATTACTTAGAGGAAAGATGAGAGATGCAGAACGCCCCTGCGATTTAGAGCCCAGAGCCCAGGGCTGAGGTCACTTTGTCATTTTGTTAGCTGGAACTATCTGTAAGGACCATTGGAGGAAAGAGAAAAAAAAAAAAAAAAGAAAGAGAACCAGAAATCCCCAAATGGTGTTCAGGAAATTGTAGTAATGTATAAAACCAGAAATGTTTGTAGAAATAACTGGCTGTATGATTAAAGTTCAGCATGTGCCTGAGCAAAGTCTCAAGAAAGGGAAGGGAAGGAAATTTGAGATGTGAGAACACCAGTGAGTGTTCTTGTAGAAACGCAAAGCGCACAAAGGAAAAGCCATGAACTAGGGGGAAATGTTAGCTACATTTTGAGATATCTGATCTCAGTCCAGGAGAATTTTAGAAGACTAACCTTCAGAAACTTGGTGCAGGACACTGAAATTGGTCTCCTTAGGACAAATCACTAGTCCAATTATTCTAAGATATTTTACGTGGATTAGCAGTAAAATGACAAGATATAAATCTCTTGAAGACAACCATTAGAGATAATTGAGAAATAGATGATACAAGAAATGATGAACTCACTAGCTGATACTGAATTCACATTCGTCCGTCTCATCAAGATCTATAATTATACAAAATTACAAATTAAGTGTACTTTCATTATGCTCACGTGAAAGGAAATGGCTTTTCTAATGATACGGGTAAATCTGCACTGGGGGCCCCTCAGTACCTCAGCCAAATCTTTTCTGGCAGCTTAAAAGGGGTCCCTCTACCTTTTTAAAGTGAACTGGAAGAGCTGAACCACACACTAAGTTTGAAAGTACATTAAGCAGAACTAATTACGCTGAACCCTCACCTCAGCCTATCTCCTGTTTTCTTTCTGCCTCCAGGACTCCTGGGCCTCATTTGTGAGGTAAATCAAGGCTGTTGTTGTGGGATAGGACACTTGTTTCACCTCTTGAGCTCAGTCTAGGTGGAATGTGTACCTGTGCGCTTCAGCAAACTGCGCTCATGGAGAATTATCTGCTGGGGCTGAGAGCAGCATCATACAGCTGCATACAGTGAGGGGAGCTGAGAAGGAAATGAATGAGTAACATTAGTGGGGAGATTATTAAAGCAGTATACAGAAATCAAGGAATTTAAGGGGTTGTAGTTTAGTTACAGGCTTCACTGGAGTCAGGGTTTCATCCAAGAAATCTCAGTCAATTAAAATAAAATGAGCCATTATGTCAGTGAGGTTACTGTAGGTTTAAAAGAATGACACATTTTATCAGGTGGTATATGTGTCTCATACCTAAGGAAAAGTGTGCTTTCTTAGATATCTTAAGTGTAGGCTGCAATAATGAGAAAAAAAAGGAGGATATTTATGAAGCCTTTATGTCAGTATGCTCTGATTATATCTTTCACACAGCTTTAAAATACTTTCTTTTGGAATTTACTCTGAAATAAAACAAATATCATAGCTGCAGAATCCTTTAATACACAGAGATATCATAGGCAAGTAAGGGTCTCACAATAGTTAGTGAAATCAAATATGTATTGGACATCGGTCTAATGCCATTCAAATAGAGTTTTAATAAAAACATAAAAGATGACTTAAAAATAATCCCTTTTTGGATTGATTTACTGGAAAGATCCCAGTTGCCACACCCTCCTCAGGTTGCATCAAGCTGCTCATTCTCTTCTTGTAATCCTACCTCTCTCCTGTGTACTGCAGTTAGACAAAATGGAGGATTACTGAAAGCAAAGAGCAAAAACCAAAAAGGCAATTTGCAAATATGAACCAAATCAAGGGAGGTGTTGAATAAGAACTTGCTTCACCTGAGGAAATACTCACTTTTCCTGCTTTCTAAACAAAGAGTAGCACTGTGAAGAAAAGCAAATGTCAAGGTATGAAAGGACAAAGGAAGGAGAGGAGTGTGTCCTCTTAGTCCTCAAGCAGAACATAAGAAATATTGTCAATATATAAACCCTCTTTTTCTTACTGCTAGGAACAGAGTGCTATCAGCAGTCAATCTGGAAACGTGGCATTTCATTTTCAGCAAAAACCAAGGACTTTTCCCTTCCAAAATAGCAAAATTGGTCTGTGCAAATTTGCTTTGCTCTCAGCAGCGTGCAGATGAGCAGCAGGCAGCTTCGTGCTTCTGTGTACCGTATCTGAGGAGCCCATCATTTATTAATAACTCTGTTGACAGAGTCACCTGGAGCCCCTTCATTTTCCCTGCTTGTTTTAAATCTAGATTTATCCAGTGGTCTCTCCAAATTTGGATTCTGTGTTCTTCATAAGAGTTCATATTTAGGGCTTATATTTTTGCAGCTTTTCCCTAGCAGAATTAGTTTTCTTTTTCATCTCTTTCACCTCCTCTGGAAGACAATTATCTTTTTCCTCTATGAGGAAGAGAAGGAGCAACATGGGGTAGAGAAAGGTGCCCTGACCTTCTCCTGCAAGGGCCTTTCCTCTGCCTCTGCTCAGAGACCAGAAGAGATGGGCAGCAGAAGGGACAGAGAAAGCCCCATTCTACCACTGCTTCAGGAAAATAAGAAAGAGAGAAATTGTGGAAGGTATCCTTAAGAACTTTTCAGAATTTAGGTTCTCCTTCATCATATAAGTATTTAAAGCCAAAACATTCTTTAAAAAATCAGTGTAAACTTATAAGGCAAGGGAGGCTGATAACTGTTACTTTTACCTAGTTAGAAAACGTAACTGTAGGCTTCAGCTGACTTGTGTTTTATTTCCCAGCATGTTATGCAGGAGGTATCTTTCATAAACTTTCTTTTCCTCAGTCTGCCAGTCAGTATGCCCCACATAGATGTCAAGGCCAGAACACTTTATGAATGATTAGCCAACTTTTCTTTTTCTTTTTTTCTTTTTTTCTTTTTTTTTTTGTGTGTGTACCCAAACTTCAACCGTCTAATGAGTGATTTTAGTCAGCTATTTATCATTTAAGGATAGCATTAATTTTATGACTGAAAATGTCTTAAGTGTTGGCAAACTGTCTGGATTAAGTGCTCTTCTTATACTTACATTATACATGGGATCGATACTGGGGTGGCTGATTCTTTGTTCCACAGTCTGTTTTTTAATGTCTTATTCACTGTCAGAATTTGTATAAAAAGAAGTAGTAACACAGAAAGGAAAAATGCTGTAGATTGGAAACAAGTCTAAGAAATTATTATTACCTTTCCATATACTCTCAGAAAACTGCATATACTCTCCCTGAGTTGTGTAGAGGTCTGTGGGAATGCAGACACAGAAGCATTCCCAGAAGCATTTATTTCTACATAAGTTCATGTTTGTTGCAGCCCAGCAGTGTAACTGGTTGATAGAAGCAGGTGGGATGAGAACCAAAGATTCATGAGACACATGGGCATTCTGTACAGAATTTCTGACCGGGGTCAGGACAGGATGGATGTCAGCTCTTCACCTCACCTGTCTTGCTAGGTCATTAGCTGTCAAATCTATCATAGTCTATGAAATCATTTCAGTAAAACAGCTCCAGCTTCTACTTAGAACATAAGAAAAATTTGAACTGAATCTCATCTGAGGTTTGGCTGTGGCTCGTACTTCAGCTGATTAAGAAAAAGAACAAATGGACCAAGAAAAAATGCTACTTGTACATTTCTTAATTTTATCTCTAATTTTTTCCTTGTTTTTTCCTTCATCCAATCTCCCCCAACTTCAGGGACATTCCAAGACAATAAAAAAAAAAAAAAAAACAAAAAACCAACAAATAACTGCTCAGGGCTGAATAGGAAACATGTTCTTCAGTTGAATCGACTAAGCTAGCACTGAATCATTCCTTGCTTTTCCAGAGGTTTCCACTTCTGCAGTCACAATCTGCCTAATATTTTTTTTACTTCTCTCTGTACTGCATCAGAAGTCATTCTTTTTTATTCTACTCTTTTTCTTACTTATTTAAATCATGGTGTCTTGAGGGAGGAAATTCTTACTTTGTGTCCATACAGTGTAAGTTTCAGCTTGGTTTGTGGGTGTTGGATTTAGTGTATTTGAACTGATCGCTGAGAAGTACATGTGCAAATGTTTGTTTTAAATGAGCTTTTTTGATTTCAAATCAAATTCAAACTTCCACAAGGATTGAATTTTAGATTTTCAAATAGGCTATAATGAACAACGCTAAAAACCAAGTGAAGAACAAAAGTCCCAGAGAAGTCAGGGCAGCTACAGGCTGATTTCCAGGTTATTCCTTCTGCTGATTCATCCAGCTCTGGTTGAGGTTTATATGGTATTGGAGAGAGACAAGAAAACACATTGATCCATTTGTACATGCATCTGATAAGACTGCCAAGTACAGTTAAGTCCTTCAGTCTGTCTTTTAAAGTCTTAATCTCATTCATAAGAGTTCTCATCTGGTTATTCACCTCTATAGGTTTTAATAAAACAGAGCACCAGACAAAGTACCTTTGCATTTCTTCACTCAACCAATATCACATTTAATTATTTCTTCTAGAGCTGACACCTTCCACAGAAGAGGTTTTGCTCCCTTAATTCTCAGTGCTGGCAGGAGCTGGCACTTCCTCTGTGGTTCTTTTCCATATACTTAATAGAATTCTGGAGTTTTATAATCCCATTTCTGAAAAATCACCTGGGCATTATGCTTAGCTGTGTTGTCTTAAACAATTAACTTATTCTCTTTGTCCCCATCACCCCCTCTTGCCCTTTTCTAGCTCTGCATTGAAGTAAATCAATATCCTGTTTTGTGTGAAATACCACAAAATGCAAACAAACTGATTCAGGAAAATGATTCAGAAAAAGGATTGGCGTTTAATCATGAGATAAATCTTTCTGTTTTAAAAATGCTTAAAAAACAAGAAGGGAAACATGATTATTTCCTTGGCTGTGAGTCAACTTGGAGTCTACTGCTCTGTGCAAGTGAGAATGTTGTCTGATTTCCTGATGGAAAAATGGGATCCATTAGCTGCTTTGTCCAGCCTGAAATATGAGATTGAAGAACTCTTCACTATATTCATCCTCTGTATTTATCGCTGAAACAAAGCACGAACCTGGCACAAAACTGTTTTTGATAATGCTTTATATTTTTGCTTTCCTCTGGTTTTGGACTTTCACAGTAAATTGGCACAGTTATACAGAAGACTATAACCTTGCATTATTTTAATTTCTGATTAAAATCAGAGGCAGTGGGCTTTACTGTATTAGCAGTTTTCATCTACGCTTCTCTAGACGATTGCCATATCTACCAGCCCCACCTGCTAATTGCCAAAGATATGTAAACATTCCCTAGTTGTGCATGCCTAGGTATTGCCTTGGATCCACAATATCACAGTAATAGCACTGTGCCTACAAGGAGTTGCCTACAGTTCTGACATGCACTTGTGATACCATACAGTTTAGTGACCAATGCCTATGTGTTCCCATGGTTTTTTATTTAAGAAAAAAAAAAAAACCCTAAACCTGATGAACTAAATGCAAATATGAGATACTACTGGTATCATTTCAGGTGAATCCAAGTACTTACTTGCTGTGGTTATGATAACTGTATTTGTCTCTAACAAAAGGCAGACGTATTTAAATTTACTTAATATTTATGGATAAATCTGAAGCAAGTTTTATTTACCATCCCAGTGTTTTATTGAACAAAGATAGATTTGGAAGAATTTTCAGAATGTGGATTTCTGAGATTCATTTAGCAAATTCCTAGAGAAAATGTCAAGATACAAAAACTGAAGGACTCTGTCAGCTGGAAAGCTGAAGGAGTTCTAGCCTGTGGTTAAAAAGAAAGCCAAGAAATCAATCACAGTTGCTAAAAGTTGCTGCAAGAAAGCACTAAATATGACAAAGGAAAGAACATACTCAGAATACATCACTGGAAAAAAAAAAAAAAAAAGAGCAGAACATCTTAGGAAGGATGTGATGTTCTCCAGTTCTTATTCTGTTGCAGAATGGAACAAAGCAATGACAAATGGGAAGCATTTAGGTCACCTCAAGCACGCACAAGAAAATTTAACAAGAGAGAATTTTAAAAAGTAAATAAGATGCATTTCACAATTAGAGCTAAACAAATGACAAAATGAAGTTACTTATCAGTATAATAAAGTGCCTTTTGAGATAGCATGACCCTTAGGTATAAAATTGGAAGGCTCTAGATATGTCACTGCTTTCAGTGCAGCAGTAATGATGAAGAGAATTACCCCCGTGAGAAAAGAAGGAAAAAAATAAATGGGAAAGAGGAGCAAAAAATTAAATTTCATCTTTCTGTGAAAAGCTTTTCATATTTAGATGTATGTCTCAGCCTCTCCCAAGCGATCACAGTCAAAGTGCCTCCTGTGTAGGTCTGGCCGCTTTCCTGTCTATGGAGCACCCACGCTTCCTCAGCTGGATTTCTGCAGAGAAGTGACTCCTAGCAGCTTCTCCCCCACCCCATTTTTCAGTGAATTTGATTTGTGTAGGCAGACCACCAATGGTGGGTTTTCAGGAGCACGTCCTTCTTTCACAGCTGACATTCCTTGTCCCAGACAAATGCTGATATATATACTGATGTATTGGTCCCTTCTCTTGATACATCTGTCTCTTGTGTCAACTGACTTCCTTCTGCTGCAGCATAGTTTCTTCCAGTTCCCTCTGTTCAAGTGCTTGCTATTGTCCCTGTGCCTTTTTAAGACTTTCTGAGTACTCGGGATTACAGAGGCTGTTTGGAACAACAGGCATTTCTGTCAAGTGGGTCAAGGCTGAGCATTGTAGGTTCATTTATTCCAAGGAGGATCAAGGAGGGAATTCAAGAGGGATGTAACACAGCTAAGGTGATTAGACAAGGTGATGACACAAAAGTCATTTGAGAGGATTAAAAAATGCAATACAAACTGTAATGAAGTGAGCTTTAACTAAACTGTCTCTTTCAATGAGCCAAGTCCCATCATGGTGACTGACTCCACGAAGATGTCAGCATCATGCAGTATGAGGCACATAACAATGCCATCATGACCATTGGCTTTATATGCTTATTTGTTTCAATGACGGGCTCTTCTATGAAGGAATCAAATACTATCAAATTCAACTTTCCTTTTCTTCCCTGTAAGTAACCATGCATCAGCAGAGCTAGAAAACCTTGACAAATAACTGCTAGATTACTACAGGATTTAGGCAGAGAAATTCATTTGGCAGTCTCTTAAGTGATGGGCATCAACATGCTCTATTTGCTTCAGTGAGACTATGCACGTGAATTATCATAGAAAATAAGTGTGTAGGTTGGTAAATATGGATTTACCATCATCACAAAAATAAAATCTACTTAGAGAGCTGGAGGAGTTGCCTCATTTAAGCTTCCACATTTTAATCTTACTGTGTTTAGCTAGATTATTTACTTGGAGAAAAACACTGAAAAGGGCAATCTCACAACAAACACAGTCACTGAAACAGCAACTTTAAGGACTGGATCTTTCTTTTTAGATTGCATGTCTTTCTTTCAGTTTCAGGCAAACATTACTGTACTACAGAATTTCATGTTCTACATTAAAGTTAACCTTAGTAACTGTAAAATTTTGACATTTACAATAAAGATATAATGAAAAAAGTCAATTTAATGTTTATGATAGAGAAAATATCATCAAATGCATGTTCCTACCTTAATGCATTACAGATATGGAGGTATTCAAAGAAAGCAACCCATCTTGTTACACTGCATTCTTTGCCTGAAGACAGCAATAAGGCAAGCACATCAGAGAAGTTGTGGGGTTTTTTTAATATATATCTGAGTAAGAGCAAAGAGCAGCCCAGCTCTCTAAGGTTCAGATGACTCTTTTTAAGTTTCCTAACTTTTTAAGTATCTGTACACAGTAACTTGACTCAGTAGGATCTCAAGGCAGTAATGAATGCTCTGATTTAAACTGAATTGAAATGAATGGTAAATTTAATGAAATCAAGTTAACCTCTGGGGAATTTTAATCAGATCTAAAATTCTGGCAGGTAGTGGCTGCTGGAGAGACTGCAGGACTACACCATCCTTAGGCTGACTTAAGGCATCAGAGTCAAAACACACACATTAAAATGTTCTTAGAGGACTGTTGTTTCCATTTAACTACGACTAGCTGGAAAACAAGGGGAAGGTTTTCTCCAAACTCAGGCTTCCATTGTCCCAAATCACTGTGACTTGAATCAAATGGCACTTCACAGCTGCCCTGTTGGCCATTCATGTAGGCACAGCCCAGGTATCACAGAATCATAGAATGGCCTGGGTTGAAAAGGACCATGATGATCATCTAGTTTCAATCCCCTTCAATGGGCAGGGTTGCCAACCTCTAGACCAGGCAAGTATCTATGTCCCCATTCTATCCCTGAGCAGTGTCATTATTCACCACTTTGAATAAATACTGGAAATTAAACATTTTGGCACAAATAAGAATTTTGAGTATCTCTGTGGAGCAGCTACAAAAGGAAAAAAAGTTAAAGCAACTGAGTAGGAAATGACAGAGAATTTGCCTAGAAACTGCACTAGTAGGTTTCACATTATTGAATAGACTCAAATTACCAAAATAACACTAGCGAGATAGGACCAGCCCTAATAGTCCTTATATGTCACACCTCAAAGCAATGCAAATGACAGTGGTCACACTGGCTGACATCTTTGCAATGTTCCAGTCCCCGTTCTTATCTCATTTATCCCGGTGGAACAGCATGAGGCTGAGTTGTAGAAATCCTTATTTTCAACAGCATTAGTAAGATCAAGATCTTGTTATGCAAATAAGGGAAATCTGACATTTGGAGTTTTCCAAAGAGCAGTCAGTCAGCCACAGCCTTGTGACAGCTTTTATATACGTGCAGTTAATGAATGGTGGAAAATGATTACAGTGAGGGCGTAGAAATAAGCATGGGTACTATAGCCATAAATAAGAGCTCATATAAATCAATGGCATTTTATTGACTTCAGTTCTGCCAGCCTGATTTAAATCAAGTACAGATTTGGCCCCAGGGCTCTGCACTGAAATCTCTGGGCTTGAATCCTGCTGTCTTGACTCTGATAAATTTTTCCTGAATTTCAGGGAGTTTCGTGGTTGAATGAGGATTTCAGGATTCTGCCATCGCATAACACAGGAAATAGCTCTCTCATCAGCAGTTCACTTAGTTTTGAAGTGTATCTAAATGTTTTCTGGAAATTATCTGCTCGAAAGTGTCAGTCACATTCCCCAATTAAAAAAAGTCGGAGTCATGTTCGAACAAACAAATCAACAGAAAACCCAAAACAGCAACAAAAACCATTCTTCTTTTTTTGGTAATGTCTACAATGTAGGAGATGTGGTTAAATAAAAACAAGCAAATAGAAATGGATTCATACACACACAGCCCTGTAGGTGGAGAAGGTAAATAGTATAAGGTTTCTTCATGTTTCTTGCTTGCTTCTTTTATAGTGATGCCTAGAGGAGAGACTTTGCAACTTTACAGATGCGTAAGGCTCTGAACAGAATCACATTTAAATAATTATTAGTGATGGGAAAAGGAAGAAAAGGTGTACCAAAAAAGGCATGCATTTTTAAGAGACCCACTCATCTCAGGGTTTTGTACTTTCCAGATAAAAGTAATTGCATGGCTCTAGAAATCACAAACCACAGTCTGGGTATGATTTTTATCACAGTAAAATCTCTAGAGCAGATGTACAAGTGATGTATTTTTATAAACCTCCATTCCATTTTCAGGAGACCTCCTGTACCTGGTAAGAGGAGAATGGCAGTTAGACTGAAAAGGATCATGAAGCATAGCAATCTCCATCACCTGCTGTGGGTGCTCATTAACCTTCTCATTGCACCATTCTGCAGCATTACAGCAGCTGTGAGGGATGGGAAGGCAGGGAGCAGAGAAAGCAACCTGTGAGCCAGGCCCTGGAGGTCTGCGCCTTGCCTCAGTCAGGTGCACCAATCAAACCTAACGAGGGAGCACACCTGGCAGGGCAGGGGGATATATAACAGCATTTCAGGGGTGGCCTTTCAGTTTTCTGTTTGAGCACTGGTCTCAACTGTCTGCTTTAAGGAAGCTTCTTATTCCTAGATTGAAGCAGAAAAAGTATTTTCCCTTTGGATTTGCAGATTATGTGGCTGTAAGTCAGCCTTTGAGGGTGTGGGGCTGGGTGATCTTAGTCAATTTGTTTTGTACAGGGGGGTGATTTAGGAAAGAGTTCATGTTGAGGGAGTATGAAACTTCTGGGTTTTCTTGGTTCTGTGGTTTTGGTGGTGTTTTTGGGTAGGAAGAAAGATGGCAATCATTATTACCATTTTAATCCACAAATAAATGTTTTACTTTCAACTGGGGATAGGCAGTTGTGTGTAGAAGTAACCTTGTATGAGTTCTAAGCACAGCTGTTTCCTTGAAAAGAGAGAAGGAAAGGTCTTTACAGGGTTTCCAAGATGTTGCTTTGATATATTTTTTTATTTTTTATTTTTTTATTTTATTTTTTTATTTTATTTTTTTATTTTATTTTTTTATTTTATTTTTTATTTTATTTTTTATTTTATTTTTTATTTTATTTTTTTTATTTTATTTTTTTTATTTTATTTTTTTTATTTTATTTTTTTATTTTATTTTTTTTATTTTTATTTTTTTTTATTTTTATTTTTTTTTTTTATTTTTTTTTCCTCCTCCTGATGCTTTGTTACTGTTTTAATCTGTTGAATTTGCTTGGCCAGTTGTTGTAGACATTGCTTTGGGCAAATGCTTGCAAGGCTTTTTGTGTGGATAAGCTAGTCTTCCTGGAATATTTTTGCATTTCTTCTTCAAAGCACACGCGGAAGGTACTAAGCTTGATCTTTTATCTGGTTAGTGGTTCTGAGCAAGTCTGTGTCCTCTGCTTCTGCTGAAGATACAAGGCAACGGTCAGATAGCTTGTAGCACTCTAAGGAGTAGGTTGCTAACTCGTATGTAACTCCTTGCAAGCACTTGAGCCTGTGGTCAGACCCAGGGCAGCAGCGTGTGCTGAAACCTGTGTCCTGTGAGACTGCTCTGCTCCTGTGTGTGGACAAACTCACCAGCTCTTGTGCTCAGGTTCTGTGTCCAGTGTTGTTGTGTGGTTTGTTTGTTTTGTAACAATAGTGCTGTGGTTTGGATTAGGGTTGAAATCTGAGCTTGTCTGTGTTGCCGATTGTCATTCCTGTCCAAATCCTTCCCAGGAGTTGTTGCGTGTCACTTGTGATGCAGCCCTTCAGGTCTTAATACAAGCAGCAAGCTTTAATGTAACTTATTTGCTTTGTATTGGGGGAGCACGAAGAGCATTGTGCCATCCTCTGCAGGTCAGTCACTGAATCACTGAGCTGCTGGATTTGGGTCAGCCTGCTCCCTCACAGGCACAGTCTCACTTTTTTTTTTTTTCCTCTCCTATGTGAAGCTGTAAAAATACAAAATAGGTAGTGATGGATGGAAAGTAACTATTAAGTTCAGAAATAAAGTATGTTAATTGATGCGTTTGACTCAACTGTGCTGAAATACTTTGGTGTAAAATTGTCCTTAAGGTTCAAAACAGAAGGTGCCCTTTAAGTATAGGGTAGAGCTTTATTTGGCCATCTCCATTTACTAAGCCCTTAAATAAAAAGTGTTAAAGAAGAAATGAGCAGAAGTCAATGACATTTAGCAGAATTGAACAATTAATCCCAAATTCTGTGATGTAGGCATGAATGTACGTGATCAGTATTTCAGCTGTGAGGGAGGGAGCAGACAAAGGTAACAGTCTAAAATAGAAATGAGAAGCAGTGGGATGTACAGGGAGGGATTGGCTCAGCCAGCTTGGGCACAACAGTGCAGTGACAGTGCAGAAGTCCTCCAGATCCCCTGGAGTGGGAAGGTGGGGCAGCCTCATAAGGCTAGGGAGTTGGGAAGGGGTGTCAGTGCTGTGGGGGTGGACAGCATGTGATGGAGATGAGTGGAGATGGCATTGAAAGGTGCTTCCTTCCAAACTGTAGTGCTTACTGTGAAACAGAAGATAACATCCCTTGGCTGGATTGAATAAATAGCTTAAAGCTGAGGTCTAACGTCAAGGCAGCATCTGGAAAAAGAGTGGGGGAAAAAATCTCCTAGCCCTGATGTATGGAAATAGACTTAAGTTGTGGCTGTGTTGAGAGCATGCTCTCAGCCCAAGGATAATGTCTGTTCTGGTGACAGCAATCACCATGCTATAAAAAAGGTGATACAGTGACACCAAATTGCCAGTGCTTTTAATTTATCACCTTGATAGATCAGGTCTGCTGTATTTTAAGGGCTGCAGGCTTGTGTTAGTGTGAAGGCTTTGTTGTTCCCTGAAAATAGGATTTCTGCCAGGTGTGTGTGGCACTTTACACTTTGAGGTGTAAAGAATTTCACGAGTGCTGTAGGACTGTGCCTCAGAAAGGCATCTTGCTGCCATAGTGTCATTAATTTACGTGAGCATGGGCTCACCTCATCTGAGGCGAGAGAAATTTAATTCAGAAACTGAGCTGTGTTGTGTGTGCGTAAGCGCTCTGAAGATCATTCAGATGGGTTTTGAAGGATTTGCTATTTATCATCTCTTATCTGGACAATAATTTATTTTAGAAACCTTCATGGTCTTAACTCTGTGTTAATCTGTTTCCTGGGATGCCTTAGTTCTGAGAGATGAAGAGTTAAATAGCCATATTAAGCACTGAATGTTTGACAGTTCATAAAATTCTGGTACGTCTCAGCATTCTCTATTCTAGCTTCAAGCAGCTCCAGAAGATCTGTGACATTAACTTTTAATGGAAATGCTGAGGAAATGTAATAGTCTCTTGGTTTCATGTTCAACACTACAGATACTTAAAAATTTTTTTTTTTTTGTATCTTTATATTGCCTTTCTATATAAATGAAAACATAAAGAACTGCTATGAGAAATGTCTCAAAGAACAATCTCAGTATCTGTCCTTCTAAAAAGCTGTGCCTCGACTGGACTTTTAACAGGCTATCTCCAGCAAAAATGTGCCATCACTGTGCTCAGGTTGAGATAACAAAAAGCCAGAGCTGCTGTGACTTACAGCACTTGCACATGCAGGGCTTTTCCTTGTCAGATGAGTTGGTTTGATTTGTCAGTTGTTGATGGAATGTTGGTTACTTTGTCTTGTTGGATTAATGCTCCTTTTCTCTTCACATTTCAAGTGAAGCCAGAAACTTGAAGCAAGGTAAGACTTAAAATACCTAAACTACTTGTCAATGACTGCTGTTTCCAAAAGCTGTGTCAATACTGGGTCCAATCCTGTTCTCCATTAAGTGATGATGGGGCAGAGCATGTCCTCGTTGTTTGTTGATAATGGAAAAACTGAGAGGAGTGACTGTTAACATTAGGAAGAATGTTGCCAGTAGGTTTGAGGGAGGTGATCCTCTTTCTCTGCTCAGTACTAGTGAGGCCTCCTGTTACAGGAGATGCAGAGAGAAAAATGTATGTATGCAAATAACTGAAAGGAGGATGTAAAGAGAACTGAGATAGACATAAGGCACAAAGTGGAGCACAAGAAATTTCATCTGAGTGTCAGGAAGTACATTTTTACTGAAAGGGTGAGTGAATGCTAAAGCAACTAGCCTGTGGAGGTTGTGGTATCTCCATCTATGGAGACATTCAGAACTTGGCCAGATGTGGTGCTGGGTAATCTGTTCTAGGTGTCTCTGCATGAGCAGAAGATTGGAACAGATGACTTCCAGAAGCCCCTGCCAACGTCGTTCTGTGATAAGCAGGGTGGACGAGTTGGACTTTGTGATCCTTATGGGTTCCTTCCACGTGGAATATTCTATGAAATAACATACGTTAATATTAAATGTTTGAGCCTTTGTCCATCGTGCCTCAGGAGATTAATTTTCTGTTTAAATTGATATCAGAAGAGGAGTATTAAGTACTTAATAGTATTCAGAAATTTAAGCTGGATTTGGATTCAAGGATTTGGTTGGTTTAAAGTTGATTCTATTTCAAGTGCTGGGCTGTCTCCGCATTTACAGAAATAAGTGAGTGTCTGGGATGGATGTTAAATGTAATTGGTGCCTTCCTGCACTGCTTTTCCTCAGCACTCTGGGAGGCAAACAAGAGCTGGGATGTCATCCACCCTGCTGCATGGCATGCATCTCCCCAGGAGTACCCCTGCTAAGGCCATGCATATCTCTGTAACTTGATGTGTTCAGCTCCCCATCCACATCCCATTTGTCTTTACCTCTAGCATGCAAGTACTGTGACTTGTTATTCTCAGGGACTGTCTTTCAGATGTGAACATCTCAGATGTATGACTTGACCCTTAGTATTATAAAGCAACTGTTTTTTTTTTGTTTTTTTTTTTTTCCATTTATTGGCAGTGTTTAGCTACTATTTTTAGAGTGAATTAAAAAAAAAAAAATCATAAGCCACATAAAAGCTTTTTTGGTAATGTAATCTTGTATTTTTCATTACCCCATGAGCTGGTTGTAGTGAGAATGGAAGCATAGAAGGTGGTTATGTATGAAGTGCCTTCAGCTTACTGCAGAGCTAAGTCATCTCTTCCATGTAGACAGTGGGAGGGTTGCATTTAAAACTCATGAAGACAGCTCTGAAAAGACTAGATTAGTTCTGATGTGTTGTTCCAGCCTTTATCCATTATACAAGCAGCAGATGGTTCATCATGTTACATTTTATTGACCTACAGGAAGTGATAGAGGAGGTGTTTTTTTGTCACTCCTACTTGCTACAGAACCTATAAAAGTTGCTTTTAGCTGTTAACTAGCGACTTTAAATTGGGAATCTGTCTTGTTTAATGAGGAGAGGAAAAGAGGCAAAAATCAATGGGAGTAGGGTTTGTAAATATGTTATCTGAATCCCCTGGGCTTATTAGGTAGGGTAGTCTTGCAGATATCAAGAGCCAAATGAAAATCCTTGAGGTAATTTCATGCCGTGTTGTTCCATACTTGTAATTCTTTGGCTGCACAGATGATTTTGTATCTGACCAGACTAAGTAAGTTAGGTGAGTCACCCATTAAGAGGATTAAATGCTGCTGGCTAGAAGAAAGCAGAGACCAGGCTTTCATGTATGGTGTGCGGTTGAACTAGTATGATAAAAGAAATGCAAGAAACAATCTAACTTTCATTTCTGACATCCTTAGATAAGAGAGAAAATTGTAGATGCTCTTTTCTTAAATGACAAACTTAAAAGGCTTACATCTGACCATTCAGGGGTAAATCAAGTTTAGAATATAAATTAGATGCCTAAAAGGAGCCTTCACAACATTTGTGAGCTGTTTTCTTAACGCGATTGCAGTTTGGAGTTGTGAGTCTATGAAATGTTTTACAGCTTTTAGGAAGTTATGCCAGAAAAACATAAACTGTGACAAAATTGTTACCTGAAGCCATAGGAACTCCACCTCTCTGGGACTGGCCTCTAAGCCAAATTCACATGATGGAGATGAGGGGCAAACTGCAACTGCAGTTGCTGTAAGTATAGACAGCCTATCAGATACGCAGTGTTAAGTAAATGTGCAGGTCAGTCAAAGCTGGAAGGTGTATGTGGACTCTGTTAATTTCTGTCAGCTGGACACAGTTGGTATTTGCATATGAGTGAGGTTTTTTTAGAGGAGGTGATCATATTAAAAAAAGTAAAGTAGAATCTAACAGTAGAAAACAGTCACTTTTTTGTGTCTGGTGCCCATCTGTTGGGACACCTTCAGTAAGGTGCACATATTTACTTCTGAATCACAAAGGTGTAGGGGCAGTTCTCTGCAAGTAGCATTGCTTGACCAGCTGGTTCAAAAACTGAGAGCTTTGAGGTATGTAGTTTCCCTGCAGTGAGTTTCGAGTGCCTAACTTATGTTCAACTTATGTTGCCTGTCCAACTTTATTACCACAGTGTCCCTTGAATGGGTCCCAGCAGCGTGCTGTTTGAAACTTAGATTTTTAGCAGGATTGCTGAGTGACCTCTGTTTTCTTACTATATTAAACAAGGGAGGTGGTGTCACTCCACATTAAAAGCAATTAAATGAAAATGCCTCTGACAAACTAGAAGAGAGCTTAATTTCAAAAGGTAAATTGAATAATAGATGGTATTTGGGTCATGCTTTAAGAGTAAGCAGGCAGAGTTGAAGGCTAAGGCAGATGTGGGCCTCAGAGGCTTCATGCCACAGTCTATCACACTGCCAAGAGGCAGTAGAATACCACTCAGCAAGTTAGTTGGCACTCAGCATATTTCAACTGGGAAGTCTCCTGTCAGCTGTGTAACAGCTTTCATTGAGCAGAGAAGGCCAGCATAGCTGAAGACAAGAAGCAAAAAATAATTGAGTTAGGGGAACGCCCATGTCTGTGTGAGCCTGCTACAGTAAGGAGTGGAACTCCTCACAGATTTTTGACTTGCTGAAGGAATGAAGACTAACAGCAATAAATCAGGGGCTGAATGAAATGTGTGTTTCAGCCAATTTCCCCACGCATCACAGCGGCTTTACTAAATACAGTTTGGTATTGGCAGCAGCCTCTTCTTTCATCCCACAAAGCTTTGTCTTCTAGATTAAAAAGCTGTGGTGTTTTTTCTTTTTTTTTTTTTTTTTTTTTTTTTTGAAAACGGGTTTGGGAAACCTAAGCTTGCTTATTTTTTTTTTTTTTT